>NW_013669165.1:96977-99304 GCF_000517525.1 Limulus polyphemus
GGTACAGCAGATTTGTCTGTTATGTTAAACTTATATTAAAGTTTTACTTCATTACCCATTCAAGACCGTCTCCAGCCGTTATTAGTAATACAAATGTCTATTCAAGATAATGGTTCAAAGAACCATTAGATAGTTTTGTTTCACTAATATACCAGATAATGAAAACATATAATTATATTTATACTCTTTCAGTTGAGTTGGATGTCGGCCTAACATATAACATAATGAAATAAGTTGTTGTTTCTTGAGAATGAACAAAAGCTTATGTTTTGTGTGTGTGCATCTTTTTTTTTTTACTTTCATCATTTTTAATCATTTCATTGTAATGAGATAAACAAAAAAAAGAGGGTTGTGTGATAGAAAAAATCCCTACAGTCTTTACTGCGAGAAGACTGTTAGAGTTAATAAATTTGTGCTTTATTATTGGAATACGGAGACAAGTAAACATAAATAATAAAATGTTTTATACTGCATATAAATTGGGGTTGTGCTTTCCATTAAAACACGAAAAATTCTGAACAATTGATTGTTTTTCAATAAAACCATATTATGCTATTTGTTTAATGTATATTTTTAAAAACATCTTACATTGACTCCAATTATTATTTTTGTCAATGTTTAGTTTATAGAAAATTGTATAATTAACATAATCCGATTTCACCTATAAACAGAACTTTAGGTTGTCAAGAGACGAAATTTTAAGATAAACAGTTTTATATAAAGACAAATATAGTTAAAACCGCATAAGCGACAAAATTAAATAATACCTTGAATAATCGCCAAGTTTTTATATTTTTATTTAAAGAAAGAATGACGTTTCGAGCTAGCGCTCTTCGTCAGATCGTACAGCTTACAACAAAGTTATATTATTTAAGTTTTATACAAGCATTCATTTTAAATTCTTCAGAATATAAACCATTCTAAACTAATATTAATAAGTTCCCTTTAACATGTTTCATTATTTTACTATTCATTTAATTTGTTTCACAACATTTTTATTAAAAGGATTATGATCAATAAAAAAGGCTTACCTGAACGTTTTGTCTGTGGAGAATAAAAGCCTCCGTGAGCTCTGCACAATAAAGCCAAAGCTTCTGAAAGATGGGTTCCACAAAGTCTTACACTGGATACGCTGCTTGTGAGAAAAAGTAAGCCAGCCACTACAAAAACGGGTATCACTACTGCTGTAACTTTGGTTGTCATGGCTACTGTTGTAGCAGGTCACCGATGTCAAAGTCTACTTTCTACTTTCTTGTTGTGCTGTCTGAAAGGTTATATTCAGCCTACTGTCCACGTTTGTTTTAGCGACTGGGCTTTTGATCTTCAGGTCCTTAAAATGGAATCATAAAACTTTGAAGCTGACCAACTCCCTTCCCTTTTTTACTATAAGTGAGACAAGTTTCAAAGTCACTAATTATCAGTGAGAACACAAGATGGACACGTGCAGCTCACGCTGACCACATTCGAACTGACCACTGCAATTAGGGGTTGAATTCGTAGTAAACACAAGGCCTAGGAGGGAAACCACATTGTATACAGAGTTAATCTGGTATGCTTTAATTCGTCAACTTAAATAAACATTATCAAATTAATCGATAAGATATAATTTTATCCTGCTGTTATATTCTTCAAAAACCTGAAGCATTTAAAACATTCCGTAAATACCTGAAATACTTTTCATGTTGATGTTAGCAAACAAATAGGATTTTTTTAAATTCATCCTGAATCATCACGCCTTTAAGAAAACACCTAGAATATTAATTTTGCGTTTATATGTAGATTCTATAATAAATTCACACAATTAGCTTTTAAATCCACATAATTCGATTAGTTTTTGTGTTTAAAAAATAAACTATATGGCAAAAGTAAAATTGAACGACTTGTTATATGTTTATGGCATTCAGTACTGACTCACCTCTACGCTGACCTACTACACTTCACGTGACGTTGTGTGTAGTGACCCCAACACAAAAGTAAAGTCATGACCATTTTCCAGTGTTTTTATATTTAGTTGAACATTTTCGAGAAAGGTTCACTCTTGAACCATGGTTAATTTTTTGATTTAACAATTACCTACCCAGCACATATTATCTATAATAGCTCTTAAGACTAATTATATATATTTTTTAACTTCAACCCTTCAGCTACACAAAGACGTTTAAATACTTGAACGAAATTAGTGAGATATTTTGCTGCACTGAATCTTAGTGTTTTTAGAAATATAATGTTGTATATATATATATTATTATCAATACGTAATCAACTATGCTTTACATGTTCGGTGACGAGGAACCCACTTTGAGACTAATAATGGCTGGAGACGGCTT
>NW_013669165.1:100106-113588 GCF_000517525.1 Limulus polyphemus
GATAACATATATTATTCCCAATAATTAATCATATATGTTTTACATGCTTGTGCAAGCTGAGATACTTTTTTTTTATTGGATAACATATATTATTCCCAATAATTAATCATATATGTTTTACATGCTTGTGCAAGTTAGATTCTATATATAAATAATCATTCCTGTCGGAAAACTTCATTATAAGTGCTTTCCAGTTGTATTAATTCTGTAGATTTCATTGATCTTGCTATTTTTGTTAACGTCAAATCATGTATTATTATTGATCTTGATACTTTGTGCACTACAGTATTTCTTCGTATTACGCACCAGTTTGCCTGAAGACGGTTAAAACAGAAGAGTTGAAAGCTTGTTCATTATGTATTGAACATTAAGATAAAATCTTGAATGATTTATTATATTTTATTATTTCCAAATGTTTCTCTACCATTTTATTTGTTATTACTATTATCTATTATTTTTACATAAAACTTGTATGATTTTCAGTGGACCTTTCTAGCCCTACTTCTTCCAACGCCACGGAAAACTGGGTCATTTCAACGAATTAACTTGAAATGAACATCAGACACAATAGGCTAAGAAAATATACTTAGCATTGCTTAATTTTCTAGCCAATATGAAAAACAACCATCTTTTATGACTTGCATACATACTTACTAAAGAAAGAAAAAAAACAACGAACAAAAAAAGGTGAAAACGTCAGCAAACGCCCAATATAATGTGAAACGTGTGGATAAAATCTTGAAGGATGGAACCATCACTAACCAGAAACTCACGCCTTGAAACCAACAGTTTGTGGCTACCATTGGTCAAATCATCATTCATTTTACCAACCACAGTACAAGGACCACCAACCAATCACGTCACGTCCACTTCAATTCTTACAGATAGTATATAAACCACTGCAAAACAAATTGTAATTATTTCTGAACACCCCCAGGTTTATTCACAAAACCTAAAATAGTTACCAATATTATCGGATCGGATCGGCATTGGATATAAGTTCACCGGATTCGCTCCAGAACAACAGGCCACATCACCCTGTTCATCAAAGTAGTAACGACATCTAAACTTACAGCAAACTATATTATTTCTAATGGTTGTTTTTATCACTTTTTTATTTCAGAGCCCGCCTATCCTTCTCCTCGCTCATCTCAAACTAATAGACCACCGAAACTTCACACAGAACCACTAGCCGCTAAAAAAAACCACATCCAAAGCTACTGACAAGAATATGCAGACGAATATACTTATGAAAATCGTAGAACAGACCCAGACTATAACAGCCCAGATCACCAAGTGCAACGCCTCCACAAACAGCCCTCAACTAATAAGCCAAGAAAGATAGATCTGCTCAAACTGATGACCAACCCGACGAAGATTTCCGAAGATCAACCCGATCCTCCAAGAAACATCAGCCTCCCGTAGTCTAACAGACTGAAGCCTCTACCGACCCACGAAATGTCGTCCTTTGAAAGTCTCTATTCCTTCGCCTGTTCAATCCCAGCCCAAGGTAACCCGACTATGACAACGACCAGGATCTCCCTGTCTTAACATCGACCTTATATCCGTCCAACCTTTTTTAACTCTCGTTAAATGTTATTAAAATTATCAAGTGTATCTTACCATGAATACTAACCTTTGTTTTTCTTCCTCAGATTCTTCCGGGCACAGTCAGGGCAATTTTATTAGGCGCCCTAGCCGTGAAATGAGTATTCCCGTTTCCCTCACAGCAAACTTTTTAAACTAGGATTGGAAAGGACCGTATCTTAGCATGCTTAAACCAAAAACAAAATGTCTGATTATATCAAATAATAATTCATGATGTCTAAATCAATTTATTTAACTTATTTAAGCAACAAATGAAAATGATTAAATAACTCACTAAGAAATTGTTTTTCTTCACGAATATACTTGTAATTGGATAATCTTGGAACAGCCTTGGTCATTCATCGTTCCTGTATTTGACAATATCAAGAAGCAGCAGTTATCAACTAGCATTAAACATCTATGTTTCTAATTAAAAACTCCACCCCTATTAGTTCAAAATCCTTCATATTTATGTGCCATATAATCTTAATTCATCAGGTGGGGTGAAGAGAAAAGACGTTCCTGGCCGCCCGTGGTTATCTTTCAGACCACCTTCCGGGCCTGAAAAATATTTTAACCGAAACGATACTGGAATTTTAGACCCTGCCACCCTGAACTGAGGCCGTTTAGTTACTTAATAATATAACGTTAAGTTTAAAGTATTTTAAATCTATAAAACATTAAAGTTCTTTTAACCATTAGAGCGTAGGACCCTCTGATCCCATTCATCTTAATTCTTATCATAATAATCTACATTGAACTTAACGAGTATGTTAGCATAGCAGCGGGATGACGACGACCGACCTTTCAGGTTTACTTCCGGCTTTTTACACATTATATACCATATCGACAAAGTAAAAATTATCCTTTTATCACGGAGTCATTTTAGGAAATTTTAAATCTACGAGCGAGGCGAAAAGAGATCGGACGACCTCTAACCACCCACGGTTTGATAATTTGAATTAAATTATTTGATTATCTTACCTAAATAACTACCACGGGAAATGGAATACATCTGACCATAAAGCCGTTTCACTTCAACTACGATGAGAAGAACACCACCAAGTCCGGCGCACCAGTAACGTTGACCCCGGCAATCCCATCCGTGATCATCGACAGATCACCCCAAGATTACTCTCTTCGACAAATTTCCAACTTCATCTTGAAGTTTGAACCAAACACCATCATTGACGCTACCAAAAACCAGGCTATTTCGTAGGGATGGGATTTTAATCAAACGCCAAACATTTGAAGATTTTGGCTATTTGTGTTCTTCCCCGCTAAGAAACAAAACTAACCTTTTTGTTCTGTATTACTTAGGAATGTGAACCTGTCCACCACGACAATGGATATCCAAAGATCTCTGGAAGATTCCAGAAACACCAAAAAGCCATGCAATTAATCAAACCCGTTTCAGTAAAACAAGTAAACATACACAGTACATGAAGGTCTTTACTACATCGAAGAAGACTAAAGATCACATTCTGACTAATGACTGTTTTCCTTTCTGGGCAGAGAAACCACGTAGGAAGTCGACACAACAAAAGAACACACCACATCTAGCATTGCACAACAAATACGGAAAGAGTCCTTGAATGACTTTAAGCGAATAACCGAAAACAAAGTTGTCATGTCAATTCTATACTAGGGATTTAATATACGATCGTATTTATTATTCGTTTATACTAAATTTAATGTTTTAAATAACCCATACGAACAGCAAATAAATATTTTACATATACAATTTAGCTCATCCTTTTCTTAGTAAATCTAAATTAGAATGAAAATACGTAAGTTCATGTTAAGTAACAAAAACCATACCATGACCAGGTGAAAACTGTAATTTAGAGGAGTGTCAGTTATCATCAGTTCAGCTTGGTCTCAATATAGAATACCATCCAGACAAATTGCACATTGCTACAGATGTGTATATCTGAAACTTACGCCATGAAAGACGTCGTTGAAGTATAGTGATTACTATGAGTCACTCTGTAGTTAGTGGGCAATTTCTTGAAAATTCCGACCAAATACACAGAATGTACGTATAGATAAATATTTATTTTACTGACCAGAACCAGACAGAATATGTTGTGGAGATAATTAAAGTTCATTATTGTGATATTAACCAATTAATATAACTTATTATCGTGATAATAACCAATTAATATTACTTATTATCGTGATAATAACCAATTAATATAACTTATTATCGTGATATTAACCAATTAATATAACTTATTATCGTGATAATAACCAATTAATATTACTTATTATCGTGATAATAACCAATTAATATAACTTATTATCGTGATATTAACCAATTAATATAACTTATTATCGTGATATTAACCAATTAATATAACTTATTATCGTGATATTAACCAATTAATATAACTTATTATCGTGATATTAACCAATTAATATAACTTATTATCGTGATATTAACCAATTAATATAACTTATTATCGTGATATTAACCAATTAATATAACTTATCATCGTGATATTAACCAATTAATATAACTTATCATCGTGATATTAACCAATTAATATAACTTATTATCGTGATATTAACCAATTACTGTAACTTATTATCGTGATATTAACCAATTAATATAACTTAGAGAAGTTTACATGCTTGGTGAATCAAATGAACTATAGTAAAACTAGAGTATGATTAATAACCATGAGAGTGACATCTTTGTTTAAAGTCTTGCGGGCATTAATTAAACATTAATCTATTGCAATAGTAATTAAAACCTTACTCGGTTATTTATTTGACTAAGGATTCATCCGCTTCATTTTTCATCGCTATGCGTTAAGTACACAGTTTTGTTTGCTATGTTTTCCTAATATCAGTTACAGCAAGAATTTCGAACATGCTCCTGTGACTGTTGCTAAAGCTGCTAATTATGCGAGATGACCCAGTTTTCATGATTAGTATTTCTGATATTGGTCAGATCGGCTATATCCAGCAAGCGTATAGAAACCTTTGAAATATTATTTAAGTATATGCTGTCGCAGTTCATAACTTTGAATATTTTTTATCAGCCTGAACAGCACTGCTTCCACATTTTGAGTTGAGTACTGCTTTTTATGATAACAGAGTGTCTTAAAACCAAAACACAGGCTTTTAGAAAATTTCAGGATTTATTTTGCAAAAAAGAAATACTTTATCTTATATTTAATATAAATGTTGTATGGAAGGTAGACGCTTGTGTTTTAAAGCTCAGATTTGAGTTAAGGTAGGATATAGACTGAATGGTATCCAGACCAAACTTTTCAAAAATTTTAGTTTATGTGGTATGTTTCTTTGAAGCTTGTGAATTAATCTTAAGTCAAAACTAAGTTTCTTCAACTTTTACTCTTTGATGTGGTATCAACACCAACTTTATTCAAGTTCTATTATTTAATGTGGTTTAAAGACCAATTTTCTCCAAGTTTTATTATCTAATGTGGTATACAACCGGGCTTTTTTCAAGTTTTATTATTTAATGTGGTATACAAGCAGTCTTTCTTCAAGCTTTTGTATTTATAGTGCCACAACTACAAAGTTCATTCTCGACAAAACTCACCTAATCTTTAGGAGATGATAACATATTTTCATTTCTGGGAATGAGTGATGTTTGACACAACAGTCTAACATAGGGTTTCTTCCGATAGATTATAGTGTTATTACTGTAGAAAAACAAAACGCAACGAGTCGAATCCATGAAATGAAGTCTGCAGTTGCAGCAGTGTTCCTGGTCTGTGTTTTGTAGCATTTGTATTTTGTCTATATAGAAGGCATCATAATTAATTGTTTTTGTAATTGACAGTCTGTCAGTTTTCGTTATATACATTGTGCTATGTTTTCTTATCTGACAAACTTTTCTGAATTCTTGCAAGGAATAATATTTGTTATATCATAGAGCTTAGTGACTTTCAATAAATCTTTCAACGTCAGGAAAAAAGTAGAAGTTAAAGAATACACAGGTTTCAAGAAGGGAATCATTAGGCTGCTTATCTATGGAGACACCTTGAAATGATGATATTTGGTGCTGTTTATGTTTAAAGAAAGTTGTTTCTTAAAACAGATTTTTTTGACATACTAGCTATAAATTAAATATGACTTACATGTCTATGTATGTTAGTTTTGTTTAAAAAATTTTCTCATGAATAAGAATATATTTCACGGAAAATAAGTACCAAAACCACGGATACTTTAAATATAAAATCATTCCATTTTAAAACTATCTTTATATGTTAAAGTTTTGTTTATTGATAAAACCAATAATAAGTTTAAAAACATATTATTTGCTCTATCCGTAAAGAAAACTTTAATTTTCATATTCCACGTTCTTCCTTTAATCTATATATCCTTATATATGTTAAAAAGAAGCAAAATTGTTGGCTTTGTTTGCCTCCCTCAAAATTAACTCTTAATTTCTTTTGAAATGGTAATATTAAGTTTCAAAAGAAACTACCTAGAGTTTTATATGAATAAAGTGTCAAATAATTATAAGGGAATTTATCAAGTTGCTTGAAATAAATATAAATCAAAAATAATCTTATTTTAAGACTACCACAAATTTAAATAATACAGTTATTTATGAGAACATTTTGTCAACATTATTAGATTTTTCTCTAAAATAAAGTTTCGAAATTGACACGCAGGAGTTCTTTGGTTTAAACAAAATACTTTTCTAATATGAAATTCCAACTTATACCTTTTATATAGTTTATAGATATGATTTAAAAAATAAACTAGAGTTTGTCAGGTTCTCTTTCTAGGATTAATATGCACAAAGTTTAACTACTAGCTTAACCTGTAAAATTTAACAGCCTAAATGGTTTTATAAGACATATAAAATAAATCTTCGACGTTGGTCTACTTCTAACTTGTATTTTGGGAACTCATCAACCATAAAAAATACAATGTGTCCTGCCATGGAGTTACTTTTGTGATTTAAAAACTAGCTCTGTTGTCACACTTACGATACCACAGTTTTCGAGACCACGTTGCTGAAAACTAGCACTAGCTTGTTTACATGTCAGGTATTTTTTATGTAAGATATAAATAGCTTCTGAATCGTAACATTTAACAGCTATTAACATAAGAGTAGCTAGGCAATAAGAGTCACTTGTCAAATTATGATTAACCCTGTTGCTTGGGTTTTCTCAAAACTCGGTAGTTGATGTTTTTGTATCGTTAAGCAATATTTTTTGTGTCATTTAACATAATGGAATATGAAGAGCTTGGATTCTTTGGAGTCACAATTTTGATGGTCATAAACAATAAAACTGTTTTAACCTATACTTTAGATACTTTTTAAAATGTGAAGCGAAGCCCTGAGTTTTAGTTATATTAAAATATGCAAGATAGCTTCACAAAGCAAAAAGATTAGTTTTCTTTATATAAGTTACTATTTATAATAAAATGTCATGGTAAAGTACCTATGAAAAAAAAAAAGAACTTTAGTGACGTCACTTGCATCCAACACTTCCTGGTTTTTTATAATATGCTTGAACTATCAACAAAAACCTTAGAAAAAGTTTATTAAAACGATACAAAAAACTGCAATTAATGTGTTATTCGCACGACGTAAAAGGTATTGAATTTATGATCGTAACTTTCAAACTTGTGTTGCTATTTCCGTGTTTGTTTTTGTTTTTTTGCTATTTGTTTGTCGCCTCTAGTGTATCAGGTTTTCCTTACGTCAAATGCTACTGCGTGAGTCCTTGTGAACATTTCGAAGGAAAGAAAACGGAAACTCAAAGTTAAAGCTCAGACTTTCGTAGTTGACAGTGAACAAACGTAAGTTTTGTGTTGACCACAAATAAAACTTAAAACAGTGGCATGTTTTAGGTAGTTATAAGCCAGAGGGGTTATCAATAGCCACTGGCAAAAGATAGGGTGTTATTTTGTATTAGATCTCACAACAAATAGTTTATAATTCCACTTTTTGGGAACTGAATGCGGATGAAAATGGACGCGCATTAGACTACATTGAGAGTAAAGAAAGTATTTAGAAATGTTGAAGGGGATAAGTGGACTAAACGTGGCATTTTGTGGTAAATGTTTTGTGTGTTGTAGAGTTACAGAACTTACCTATGTTCCAGAATAGATCGTATTATAATATTGTTACGTATCTGTTCGTTTGTTAATTTCTTGTAGAAATTATTTTCGAGAAACTTCAGCGATACAAGTCCTTTCTTAACTAAAACTAGTTTATTATTTCTCAATACAACTTTATATTACACAGATTTTCCACAGTCAATACGCTTGCAATCTCGATAACAAAACACAGACTTTATATTACCGTCACTACCGCTCGCTTGACTCAATTATCTGTCTCTATATCTATCTATCTGCTATTATATCTCCACTTTATTTGCCGGGCTTATATACAAAAAAAAAAAAGAGGGCGCCTAGAAAAGACTAGAGTTGCCAGGAAAAGTCAATTTCCTTCGAGAATGTCATGACGTGTTACCAGCGTCACGTGACTTCCGCTGTCGTAACAGTATATTGTGAATTGGAAAAGAAAGTCAAGATTGTTGTACGAAACGAACCCAGTACGTTTTTAATTAAACAAACACATAAACGACATGTATAGTTCAAACGTTCTGTCATTCAACTTCAAGTAAGTTTCAGAAGTTAACAAGATAGGTCTCAAACTAGTATATAACAAATATGTAACCTTATTATAGGTTTTTGTTAGCCATTATATTTTTGGTAAGTAACTAAACATTGGGCCATTAACTTATAAGACAAGCTAATTTTAAGCCGATCTTCAATTTTTTTGGAACTCCTAATGATTTGAAAATCTAGGGCACTCTGTTCTTTCAAGTTACTGTAAAAAGATAAATTTAGTTAAACTAGGCAGCACAAAACCCAAAGACGCCGCGAAGGCGGAACGTCGGTTAAAATGAAAGTTCTCATATAATTATCTGGAGTGTAAAGGTTATTTTCTCTAACTTTATTACCAATAAACAACGAAGTGAACAAACAGGAAATAATTATGCTAAGATTACTAAATGATTAATTGTCTTTTTTAGTTACCTGTAAGTCTCAATTTTTCTAATTATTAGAGACATTAGTTCATTAAATATACTATACACGTACTTTGTCTAAAATTCAACAATGGAAAGTAATAGACAAGACTGAATGAATTCCCATCTAACCTTAACTGTATTGTCTAGCTCGTTCATGTTATGAAACCAGTTGTTATATTTCAATTATATTTTTACTGTATTGTCTGGCAGGAATAAAACCAGATTAATTTTTATTATATCTTGACCTTAATGTCTATTCTATGTAGGAATAAAATCAGGTTGGTTTTTATTATATCTTGACCATAGTGTATATTCTATGTAGGAATAAAATTAGGTGGGTTTTAATTATATCTTGACCATAGTGTATATTCTATGTAGGAATAAAATTAGGTGGATTTTAATTATATCTTGACCTTAGTGTCTATTCTATGTAGGAATAAAATTAGGTGGGTTTTTATTAAATCTTGACCTTAGTGTCTATTCTATGTAGGAATAAAATTAGGTGAGTTTTATTATATATTTACCATAGTGTCTATTCTATGTAGGAATAAAATCAGGTTGGTTTTTATTATATATTGACCATAGTGTCTATTCTATGTAGGAATAAAATTAGGTGAGTTTTACTATATCTTAAATCTAGTGTCTAGTCTATGTAGGAAGAAAATTAGGTGGGTTTTCATTATATCTTGACTGTAGTATCTGGTTTATGTAGGAATAAAATCAGTTTTTTGTTATATCTTGCTTGTAGTGTCTAGTAACTAATAAAACACGAAAGTTGTTATGACCAAATCAAGATAAGACATATATTTGATCATTACAAGAAGAATGGGCCGGGTGTGGCCTATTAATGAGCGGTCGGTTAGTGTGATCTGGTTAGTAGCTCAAAATTAGAATAGCTATACCTGAACCATAGGAGTTTCTTACCTGGCCTTTTATCCCACGTGCCCATACGGTGTCGTTTAGGTTGAAAGTTCCATTTCTATCAAGAAGTTTGCTCTGGCTCAGCCTCAGTGGCTGTCCCCGAAGTAATCTCAGAAGGCCTTGTACAAGGCTGTATCACTTTTACTTCTGAATAGGTTTTAAAAGATCAACCAGTATTACTGGAATCGATAAAATCTGATCCGAAAACGGTCTGCTTTCACGCATGTTGTGTCTAGGTAATTCAAAACTTTGTAGAAGGGTATGACCTAATTACACGAAGCATCGCTAAGTGTTTAAACTGCTAAATTAGGACATGATTTTTTATTTTTTTATTTTTTGTATAAGTACAAAAGTATATAGCATTCCAACTTCTCATAAAACGATAAACTCCACGGTTACATCTTTCAACTTGGTTCAATTTTTCCTATTCACATGAAATTCTCTACATAATAATATTTATAATGTGAATTGCAGCTTCCAGAAAAATTTAACCTATTCACATGAAATTCTCTACAGTATTTATAATGTGAATTATAGCTTCCAGAAAAATTGAATCTATTCACACGAAATTCTCTAAATAATAGTATTTATAATGTGAATTACAGCTTCCAGAAAAATTGAATCTATTCACACGAAATTCTCTACATAATAGTATTTATAATGTGAATTACGGCTTCCAGAAAAATTGAACCTATTCACACGAAATTCTCTACATAATAGTATTTATAATGTGAATTACAGCTTCAAGAAAAATCGAATCTATTCACATGAACTTCTCTACAGTATTTATAATGTGAATTACAACATTCAGGAATTATTGCAAGTCGTCCTCGAACACAATTCCTAATGTGTGAAATTTTACCCTTGGGTGATATTTTCTGTCTATAAACGCAAATATAACATAATTATTAACGTAATATGCTTCATTAGATGTCAAACGTCTATTTTATCGACTTTTAATAATATAGTTACATATTTTTTGATAAATATAACTTTATTTTACGACTTGTTCACCATTAAAATTAGACTATATTATGCCTTTGTTGCATGCTCTTCAAGAAAACGGTGGCAATAATTTATTGTTGATAAAACAGCCCTTTTTCTGAAATCACATATTATCTTTAGTTGTTTTTTGAAATCGTTTTGTAGTTCTTCCCCTGACATGCTTCCATGTTATCACTAGGGGCGGTTCTAGACGTTAAAGTTGGGGAGGGGTAGAATATTTAATTTTTTTTCTCAATTAGGTCACATTTGTGACAGATAAAAAAACGCTAAAATAAAAGTAGCTAAATATTAAAAAAATGTAAAACTCTAAATTTTCGACTCTCTAAAATAAAGGGGTTTACATTAGTTACATACTTTTTTATTTATAGTTCATGTTTGGATGTTTATACCTTTAAATTTATTTTTTGAAAACGTTGTTTTAAAACACTTCGAATGCTTGCTAAATTTGCCCCCCCCCCTCGCCGTTGAACCGCCACTGGTTGTTACGGTAATTTACTAAAACATATTCATGACGTCGCTAAAGGTCATATTAGTAATTTCCAGACTTTGCACATCCTATTCATTTCCAGTTCATCCCTTAATAAAAAAATTGTCAGTTTTCCGATAACACTGGGACTATCGGGTTTCTTATTTTGTGATTAATCTAATTTTTATCATGCGTGATTTCTTAGTATTATTATTATTTTTGATATATTTACATAATATACAATATGTGAGAGTATACATATAGACTGGACCATGTTGCAATATATTTACTTTTTAATGTGCCAAAGCTAGTTGATTGTTAAGTCTTTGACTGTGAGGTTTCTCTAAAGTTACAAAATGTTAAACATCAATACTGCAACGAAATAATTTTAACGTTAAAAGAAAGATACGTCTCTGACAGTAAAATGTCCTAAGTTACCTTTTCTTAAAATAGAATGAAAAGAAAAACTTGGATGTTTCAAAATACAAGGAGTTTCACTTCTTGATGTGCCCTCACAATTCACCTGACTGGCTTCCTGAATACCACATTCGATAAGGTTATTTATAGAGATTAAAGAAACGGTTCATCTTTCCGAAAACAAATCACCGATAATCATAGAAAATATTTATTTTCCATACAATTATTAATTTTAAAAAACAGTTATTTTTGAAAAATATAATCACTAGTGATCAGTGAAACGGTATTATAGTTTTATATTTCAAAAACAAAAAATTTTAACTTGCACTTCTTAAGAAAATAAAAGTTAAATTCGTATATTTTCAAAATATTGCAATAAGAATAACAGTTATTTGTGTCCTTTATATGGCCAAATAATAGCCTAGTCACATCCTACATCAGAACAAACAGCAGTTTATGTATGTCCTTTACCACACTAAGTAACAGCTTATTTATAGTTGCCCCATATGTACCAAAACACTGTTTATTCCAGTCTTTTATCATAATAAATAATATCTTATCCACTTTTTTAATGAGACTAAATAATACACATCCCACGCATTTTATTATAACGAAATGATAGGTTCTCACACTCTTTATCACCCCGAGTAATATGTTTTCCACACTCTTTATAAAAACTAATAAGAATTGATTCACGACCTCATAACAGTAAATATCAGCCTATTTATTCTTTTTATGAGACTAAACAACAAGCCCTCCATGTTTTTTGTCACACAAAGAAGTAATTTATCCACACTTTTTATCACATAAAATTACAATTTATACACTTTTTATCACCCCAAATAACAATTTATCAAAGCCCATCATTACACCAAATAAAAATGTACTAACGCTCATCATTACGCCAAATAACAATATATCAACACTCATTATTACACCACAAATAACCATTTATCAATGCCAAATATTACACCAAAAAACAACTTATCAACGCTCATAATAAAACCAAGTAACAATTCACCAACGCAATTTATCAACGCCCATTATTACACCAAACAATTTACCAAATAAAAATTTATCCACACTTTTTATCACGCCCCCCCCCCAGGTAGTTAGGCGCTCGACTCGCAATATGAGGGTCGCGGGTTCGAATCCCCTTCCCACCAAACATGCTCGCCCTTTCAGCCGTGGGAGCGTCATAATGTGACGATCACTCCAACTATTCGTTGGTAAAAGAGTAGCCCAAGAGTTGGCGGTGGGTGGGGATGGTAGGTCTTTCACTGCTAAATTAGGGACGGCTAGCGCAGATAGCCATCGTGTAGCTATGCGCGAATTTCAAAACAAAACAAACTCTTTTATTACCCCAAATACAATTTATCAACGTTCATTATTACACCAAATAACAATTTATCAACGCTCATTATAACACCAAGTAACAATTCATCAACGCTCATTATTACACCCCAAATAATCATTTATCAACGCCCATTGTTACACCAAATTACAATTTATCAACGCTCATTGTTACACCAAATTACAATTTATACACTTTTTATCATACCAAATTACAATTTATCACGTTCATTATTACACTAAATAACAGTTTATTAGTGCACATTATAGCTTCAAGTTACAATTTATCAACGCCCATTATTACACCAATTATAATTTTTTCTACACTCATTGTCACCTCAAATAACAACAGCATCTTACTTAGGGCTCTTCATGAGCCTAAGTGTAAAGTACCAGTATATTACCCGTGTAAAAATCGACAGGAAACAACAACTACGCTAAACACCTTGCACACTTTGTTATGAAAATATTATACATAGAGTTATAACAAAGTCAGACACTAAAGGAATACAAAGGGCACAACTGGTCAAATAAAACAATATCTTTAGTCACGAAAATTGTGTGATGGATTTATTATTATATATTTATTTTAATATCAACGTTTGTTTACATTAAGTTTATATTTAGAAAGATGCATAGCTTATACTGTTAAATATTTACTGTGAAACTCCCGTCTATTTTATAAAGTTGTAGAAGATT
>NW_013669165.1:114537-119048 GCF_000517525.1 Limulus polyphemus
ATTTGACTTCAGTGGATTCTCATTGGACATTAGTATTTTTACGAAAACATTATATAACTTCATCGTGGAAAACTCGGCGTGTGTGGCTGGTGAATAACGAAGGATAAAGCTCCCTGTGAAGTCAATTATACCTACGTCAACTCGTAATTAACTCGCTCATCATGAACCCTCGATAAGATATCGAAGAAGTTCCAGATTAGAAAGAAGACTTTATATTGCTTGCAAATTTGTGAAACTTTTGTATATAAATCATTGTGTGTAATAACTATTTGTAGTAACTGTTATTGTAAATTTTATTGTTGTTTGTATATTATAACATATTTATGTTAAAAAAGAAAACTGTGTGTATCAATATTGTTGACAAATATCATAAACTGACTATATATCGGCTTTTACTTAACAGCCAAAGTACAATTTAGAATATCACTTAATCCAGTTTCAGACCTTTCGAAGTTCTAATACGTAACAATTGTCATTCGTAGCTAACTGTTCAGATTCTATATTTATTTGGACTCAAACAGGCTGGACAGATGGCTTCTTAATTCATCAACAATACAAGATGCAAGTTCAGACAAGAGATAGATATAATCAAGAGGAAAAACAACAACATCAAATCAATCCAGCTTGTACAGGTTTCTGTATTATTTCTTGGAATGTGTAAGAATCGATCTGGGGGGGGGGGGTATGATACAGGAACAGGTCCTCCGTCCTCGTTTCCATGAGCTCAACGAATGAAAGTTAGAATAGGTAACCTTTACCTAAGTAAACTAATAGGTATACGTTTACATTGAGAAAAATTACCTGAATATTCCATACCAAAAGGCATGTTCTAAGCTAGTTATGAAGGATGAAATTAACAATTATTTCATCTGTAGCGCTGTTTTGAATGGCTACTGTCATACTCTTATTAGTTTTCAAACAACTTTGTTAGCCAATCTTGAGATCTCCCCCCCCCAAAAAAAAAGTTAATACCCATTAGATACTTATTTTAAACGAGCCCTAATATGTCCATGCCAATTTATATGAAAATCAATAGAGCCACTCCCCCCCCCAACCCCTTAATTCCCAATTTGAGGCTCCTGAAACCTTTGGCTCTCATGATAGTTTAAACTTGAAATCTTTCAAAATCTGAATTTATGTTATTGTTTTTAATAACTCATTACACGTTCATAACAATTTTCAAGACAATCGGTTCAGTCCAGATTTGACCTCCTTGTTTTATGGCTTGCTGACACCTCATCCTAACCTTTTTTATTTGTTTATATTCTATGTATCCTGTATGCAAAATTTCAAGTCATTTTGTCAAACCTGTGGGAAGGGGTTCAAAAATGAGGCTACTAAACATTATTAACAAGAACTTCTAAAAGTAAGAAAGAGTGTATAACAATAAGTCAACCACACTATTCCTCCTATATCCAGTGGCGACGAATCCTTTCGTCCAATACTGTAAAGTTGATACTAATCTTAAACTTACCACTCTTAATACATACTGTTTTAACTAACACCTGATACTGTGCCAACCATGAGTGAGTTATTTTACATTTTTCTTCTAAACGTCAAAGGGTTGAGGTTTATGCGTATGTTTCTCTAATTTTGAGGTATTATACAGACAGTACTAGCAAACACAAAAGCAGTGTATTCTAAAGTGACTAGCTCGCTTGGATTGTGAATCCCAGGGTCTATAGTTCACGGCTTGTTGCCGCATAAATGCGTTCCCCACTCTGGAGCCGTAAGTGCTCTATAAGAGTGACGATCAAATCCCAATGTTCGCTAGCTTGGTTAGTGAATCCCGGAGTCCATGGTTCACGACTTGTTGCCGTAAGTGCTCTATAAGAGTGACGATCAAATCCCAATGTTCGCTAGCTTGGTTAGTGAATTCCGGAGTCCATGGTTCACGACTTGTTGCCGTAAGTGCTCTATATGAGTGACGATCAAATCCCAATGCTCGTTCGCTTGGTTAGTGAATCCCGGAGTCCATGGTTCACAACTTGTTGCCGTAAGTGCTCTATATGAGTGACGATCAAATCCCACTATACGCTCAGGTAAGAGATATAGTTAGATGCTGTTGACTAGCTACATTTCATCAATTAAAAATTATCCACGGCTATTTGGAGACAGACAGCCCTTTGTATATCTTTGCGCAAAAATTCTCATTCCGAAACAAACAAACCACCAGTGAGTTATCGATTAACAAAGAATCTAAAGAACACTGTAAGTCGTCAACATCGATAGGTACTGCTCGACTTAGAAAATCAAAATCCTTATGATGTTGTATAGACCTTATCGTGTTAATATTTATGCGTAACGTGCATTGTTTGTATAAATATTGCAACTGGTACAATCCTATTTTTTTCTCATCAGATACTGTTTGGTATCTGCATTATCGTGGACATTGAATGAAACATTAGAATCTAGATTTTATGAATATGCAGAATTCATTATCTTCCATATTTGTCTGCAAAGAACTGATGGCTTAAAGAAAAACTCAATCAGGATCAGGCTGTCTGATGTTTTCCTTTTCTATTTCTAATCTGACCGTATTTCTAATAGCGTCTGCATAAAATTGAGTTAAACTAGCTGTTATCCCCGTCATATTGTCTTGAAAGGTATGGCTTTCCAAGCACTTACAAGTAATAGTTCTACTCATGCAACAAGCTGGGAAGTCGTTTCCAGTGATAACATTGGTAGTTCAGGCTGAATACTAACAAAAGTGAAAACATGAAAATCTGCCTAATATTCTATAAAATTATGGTGAAACACACACAAACACTAAAGTTTTACACCTACGTATATCCCTCCTCCAGTGGCTTAGCAGCAAGTCTGGTGATTTATAACGCTAAAAACCGGGTTTCTCGATACCCGTGGTGGGCACAACTCCGGTAGCCCATTGTGTAGTTTTGTGCTTAACTATAAACAAACTTGCGTATAGATGAAATGTGATTAATTTGACAAGCCAAAAGCAAGTAAATACAAAAACCAAGTGAACCATCTAAAAGTTTGTTAATTATACAGTTTCTGCGTCTTGATATGTTTCGCTCATTTAATGCATAATTTAGAGACGTTTGGTAAAAATCCCTCCATTGGCTCAGCGGTAAGTTTATTTGTAGTTAAGCGCAAAATTAAACAATGGACTATTTATTTGTGCTCAAGCTTTTAGTGTTATAAGCCTGTATGTATATACCGCTGAACCACTGGGGAGCCAGCGGTAAGTCTGAACGCATATAATGGTAAAAACCGGGTTTCGATAACCGTGGTGGGCACAGCAAAGGTAGCTCATTGTGTAGGTTTGTGCTTAATAATAAAACGAACGTAACAATTTTCTGATAGTAGCGCCTTCTGTCGGCAGATATTATGAATATTGAATCCACTTCCATTTGTTTGAAAATAATATTATTTTTAACATCCGTCTTTAATGGGTGGCTATTAAATGATTTTCTTCGTAATGCTATTTAATAGTGCATGAAATTCGAAAGAAATGCAACGAACAAATTATTAGTAATATTATCATTGCTATTATTTCGCCATGTTGCTATGCTATTGCCATCTGAAAATTATCTCGTTTCCGTTAGAGAGTTGCATCGACATAAGATTTTCATTTTAAGTGCCTATCACCACAGATGGCCCATTGTGTAGCTTTGGGCTTAATTACAAACTAAAGTGCGTATCTTCGACGCACAAGAGTAGCTTATAAAAATACACAATGAAAGGTGGGATTCTTCTTCTTCTGTAGCTTTTCCCGTATCTATACGGGGTCGCTATTTTTGACAGCACGTTTCCACTCTCCTCGATCTTCGTATTAGTCCCCAACAAGGCCTTTTTCTCTAATATCTCCATCCACGCAATCCTTCCATCTTCTCCTTGGTCTTCATCTCTTCCTTCTCCCCTCCACCTCCATATCCAAAACCCTCTTGCCTATATAATCATCTTCCCTCCTCATCCCGTGCCCATACCACTGCAATCTTCTCTCCTGAACTTTCTTCGATATTTCCACCACTTTAGTTGTTCTTCGAATCCTCTCGTTTCTAATCCTATCAAGCCTCGTCACTCCACTCATCCATCTCAACATTTTCGTCTCGGCTACCTCTAATTTCTTCTCTTGAGCCTTTTTGATGGACCAGGCTTCCGCTCCGTACATCATCGCAGGTCTCACAACGGTTTTATAGACCTTTCCTTTCACTCTTGCGCTGATATTATTGTCGCATAGCACTCCCGACGCATTTTTCCAATTTCTCCATCCCGACTGGATTCTATGGCTTATTTCAGAGTCGAGTGTACCGTTTGATGCCACATAGGACCCAAGATACTTATAGGTGTTTATCCTTTTAAGTTTATCGTTAAGTAAAGTAACATCTCCCATTTCCTCTTCTCCATTAAAAACCATATACTCCGTCTTCTCTCTACTGACCTTAAGTCCTCTGTCAGAGATGGAGGAGAGCGATGGAACCAATTTCTGCTCTACTCCCTCCCTGGTGGTATCTATGAGGACTATGTCATCTGCAAATAACATGTCC
>NW_013669165.1:120005-121506 GCF_000517525.1 Limulus polyphemus
TCCCAAGGTGCCGGTTCGATGATCCCTTGGCCCAGCACATCCATCATCAAATGAAAGGTGGGATTAAATCTTCTATATAATTTCTTTTTTTCAATAGACTTACATAAGAAATAAAGTCTTCCATAGTGAAATGTCTAGACTTCTTTCACACCAAAAGTGACTAAAAATCAAGTCTAATTTAGTTCAATTCAATTGTTGTTCGACCTTGACATTTTAAAACAAACCAGAAGCTCTGTAAGCATTTACTTCTTACACTTGTGTAGCAGATAATTCGGTATTAAGTGGACTTGGATTCACATTTTTAACTCACGTTTTGTAAAATAAGTCATAAATTTATTCTGTGTGAATTAATTAATGCAAAAACAATAACATTTATGCATATAATATAAGTTAGACAAAAGTCTAAACTGATGTATTTACTTATACAATTATTTATGAGAGTTTCGTTGGAGCTAGACATTTCATAATATTCGTCCGTTAAAAAAATGATATCAGAAATAAAATACTTTTAGTTTAAACAATTTTGTGTGTGTGTGTGTTGGTGTTGGTTCAATTAAGAAATAATCGAAAACTTATCAAATCTTTTGTTGTTAATGTTAACTTTATTAGAATGGTTGAGGAAAATAATGATATATTATTCAACCTATCTAACTTATAACTGAAAGTACTGAAATGTATTTAGAGCTTCATCGCAAATGCTTAGGTTAACTATTTGCCCTCAAGGATAGAGAGTCTATGATTTTATTAGTAGGATACTTTGTAACAAATAGAAATATTTCTGAAGAAAGTTGGGGTCAAAGCTCTTAAATAGAAAGACAGTTTATTTATATAGGAGGAACTTGGATCACGCGTTTTAAAACTTACAGGGTTGAGTATGTTATATTAAAGCGATTTCTAATAAGCAAACTTTTGGTTTCAAAATTAGGTATGTATAATCTAATTCTATTTTTTGCCGACTTGTAAAAGGCGTACACACCATAACAATTGTTGTTTTATCAAATGGCTTATATAAAGTGTTCCAACCGCTACTGTGTTTCTTGTATCCCAATCGGCTTGAAGAGCTCTGGATTGAGCGAAACGCGTTGTCGGTAAAGTATATGACAAATATAGTGTGGTTGGAATACTATTATTTTACACTCTTCTAATTTTTGAAACTCCCTAAAAGATTAGATTAAGAATGTGGTATTTAAAAATGTAATAGTTGATTATTTCCCATGCTCGCAGTATTCATATAATGTTGAATTTCACTTTATTCTATAGCCATCTAGCAGTGCTGTCTACATAAGTCTTAAATCAACCAGGATATTGATTAATCAGTTCTTATAAGCAACAAGTGCAAAATGTTTTTCAGCGGACTTTCCTTCGTTATTCAAGAAGTGTTTAAGACAAGATTTTGACAAGGAAATGTCCCCCGCTAGGACAGCGGTAAGTCTACGGACTTACAACGTTAAAATCAGGGGTTCAATTCTCTTCGGTGGGAGCCCGGCATGGCCAGGTGGTT
>NW_013669166.1:0-3355 GCF_000517525.1 Limulus polyphemus
TATTGTTGTAGGTAGGTAGGTAGTATAATACTATGTTAATTATTATTATTGATGTAGGTACGTAGTATAGTTCTATGTTAATTTTTATTATTGTTGTAGGTAGGTAGGTAGTATAATACTATGTTAATTATTATTATTGATGTAGGTACGTAGTATAGTTCTATGTTAATTATTACTAATGATATATGTAGTTAAAGTTCTGTGTAAATTATTACTAATGATATACGTAGCTAGTATTGTTCTATGTTAATTATTACTAATGACATAGATAGGTAGTATAGTTCTATAGTTTTCTCATTCTATCAAAACCTTTAATATTAAATATAGCCTTTGAACCTCTAGGCTTATATTATGTTATGATTACACCCTTCTTCACAGCAATTTCAGACTTGTCTCCTATAGTGTTCGTGGTGCTCATAAGCACGATTTACCAGCATATACACTCATCTGCACTGATTTTCTTACTGTTGTGTCACATTAATTAACATGAGTATGGCTGGTCTAAATAATGGCAGTTGAAGTGAAACCAGGTCCGGATGTGCCTAACTAGTCCTGAGTTGCAACTATAATTGTATAATTTAAATATAATTTGTGGTTAGGAACTTAGGAAAGTAGAATGCTTTCTTTAATCTGACAATATTCATGTGGCAACTAAATAGTGTAGTCAGTATTTATTAATTTATTCTTTTAGCCCATTATGTCGAAAAAAAAGTGGGGCACAGGGACGCAAAAGACGTGCACAATTTGCAGCTTCGATGGAGGAGTAAAGCAAATTGATGAGAGCTTTCCTTGCAGGAAGTAATGACACTAGTAAGCCAGCATCTGTTCCTTTTGATGGCAGCAAAGAGGTTAAAGTACAAGATTGTGAACATGCTATTTCATTTGAAAAAGAAAACGATAAAGAAACTGTTCTCTGTCCTTTTGAAAGCTACAATAATAATAAACAAGAGGATTCAATTTTGTCAGAAACAAATCCACAGAATAATGTTGCTAAGCTAAAACACAGGGATATTGGATTTATGAAGTTTGATGCAAGAGGCTCAGCAGTTGTAATACATACACATCGCACAGATATTGTTAAAGTTGGAGCATATGCATTTCAACATAAAGAAGGTACATTTGATGCCAAAGATGAGCGTTCTATGACTGCATTTTGGTTCAAACGATGCCTTCTGAATGAACAAAAGGTCAATCGTTCCTAGATGGTGTATTCACCTATACATAAAGCAGTATACTGCTTGTGTTGTCTTCTTTTTTCATTTACATGTATGACATCCAATAGTCGGTCTGCTTTCAAAACACGGGGTGGATTCTTTAAGTGGAAAAGATTGAAAAATTAAATTCACATGAAAATAGTCATTTGCTGCTTGGAAAGAAACTGAGCGCCGAATTCATCTTCAAAGTAGCATTGATGAAGAGCTGCAAAGGCAAATTCAACAAGAAAAAAATAAATGGAGAGATGTACTGCGACGGTTGCTGGATTGTACACAATATTTAGCTTCTCAGAATCTTGCATTTCATGGTCCTACTGAGGACATAACCTCAAACGAAAACCCTGGAAATTTCCTGTCACTTTTGCAGTTATTAGTAAAGTATGATCCAGTAATGAGAGAGCATTTAGAGCGTGTTAAAAACAAGCAAATGTCAACATCTTATCTTTCTACTGAAATCCAAAATGAGTTTATAAATCTCATGGCTTCACATGTTCAAAATTGTTTGTCAGCAATTCGTAGAAACAAATACCATGGTATTCTGTTTGATTCCACACCTAATTTAGCCCATCGTGAGCAATTGGCCCAAGTGATTCGGTTTGTTGACATTGACTTTTAAAAAGGAAAAGTAGATGTCAAAGAGTCATTTATTGACTTTATACAGATAAAGGAAAAAGTCGCTGCCAATATTGAGAAACCAATAAGCACAAAATTATAAGTGGATGGAATTTTATGAGTGATTGTTGTTCACGATGTTATGATAATGCTGCTGCATTGTCAAGTCATCTGTCAGGCGTTCAACAAATATTTCTGAACAAAAATCCAAAAGCAGTGTTTATAAACTGTGACAACCATTGTTTGGACATAGCATGTCTTTATGCTGCAAGTCAGGAAACAACAGTTATTACCTTTTTTTGGTATAATAGAAGCCATTTGTAATTTCTTTGCTTATTCAACAACTTGATGGAACGAACTGCAGCAGAAGCTTAAGATCTCTGTCAACCATAAATTAGAAACACGGTGGAATGCAAGAGAAAAGGCAGTAAAAGTTGTACATGAAAAACTGGATGAATTGCTAGGACTATTAGAGCAAATAAGTGAGAATGGCATCACGGCTGAAACAAAATGTGGTGCTCATAATATGCTTACATTTAATTTTCTTGAACTTTTGCATTTTTTGCATTTTTTAGAGAAATATTTTACCATCTATTAATCGAGTGCAGAAACGTCTTCAGGACCCAAAAATGAATTTTAGAGAAGCAGCTGCTGAGCTCGATTCTTTGAAAGAGAAATTGATAGAATCACTTGAAAAGTCCTGTCAAGACGCACTTGAATTGGGCAAGAATCAGTGTGAAACATGAGGATTGACCATTGAAAGAAGAAAAATACGTCATAAACGAATGCCAGGTGAAAATGCAGCTAATGCTGGATTGACTGCTGAACAGGAAATTTATCACATCATGAAGGATGTTATTGATCGTTTGATTACAGAAATAAGGAAGATTTTCTCGCTTACTAGATTTAGATTCACGGTTTGGATTTCTACTAAATGTGCAAAATATTGTTTCTGGAGATTTCGAAGACGGAAAATTGCAAGAAAAATATTCTGACTTATCAAAGAGCTATCCAGGTGATATTGATGGACCAGAATTGTATAGAGAAATTAAAGACTGTAGAATGTTGATAAGTAAAAGCACACAAACCGATTTTCCTGAACAAATGGTTGTAACTGATTTGCTAACATTTATAATTTCATATGGGGAAGATGTTTTCCCAAATTTAAGAATTGCATTGCAGATTTTGTTAACAATTGGGGTTTCTATTGCTAGTTGTGAATGATCCATCAGCAAGCTGAAATTAATTCTTACATACTTGAGAACCTTAATGACTCAAGAACGACTTAGTAACTTGGCAATATTAAGTATTGAAAAAGACGTACTTAATACCTTAAATTTTAATAGTAAAGTGATGCATTTGCAGCAGCAAAAGCACAAAAGGTTCATATGATGTAACCATGAATACCAGAATGCTACCTGTACAAGATCTAGTACAGTTTTGTAAACTAATAAAATTTGTTATTTGTAAACTTAAGTAGTATATTATAATCCGTGTACACCACAAGTGACTGGCTTCTCATATAAAAC
>NW_013669166.1:4158-15823 GCF_000517525.1 Limulus polyphemus
ATATTTTTACATTCATGTTAAATTTTATGCACTTGGCTCTAGGTTAGGTAATCCCACACTACTTTAGGCTTGTTATACCAACACTCACTACACTTCCTCCCCTCTCGGCCTCCTTGCACCCTCATCACTAAAATATTAATGGGAAGACAGTAATCGAACTATTCTATCTGGTTAAATGCATTTCGGTTTTTATGACTATTCCTATTTCGAGAAATCAAATGTGACGTGACGCGAAGCACACACTAGCTTTTCTATAGGTTAGATATTTATCAATACAAAGTATATACGTACATAATATTGTTACGTCTCTGTTCGTTTGTTTATTTTCTGTAGAAATTCTTTCCAAAAAACTTCAGCGATACAAGTTCTTTCTTGAATAAAACTAGTTTATTCTTTCTCAATACAACTTTGCAATACACTTAATTTCCACAGTCACTTTAACTTCTACACACGCTAGAATTCACAAAGATTCACGCACTCTACTTACGGCTTGACTTGATTATCTGTCTCTTTATTTCCTGTCTGCAATTCAATTATATCCGTCACTTTACTTGCCGGCTTATATACTATAAAAGCGTACATCTAGATTACACTAATCTCTTCGTGAATCTTCTAGATACTCATCACGTGTTACTAGCGTCACGTGACTTCCGCTGTCGTAACAATATAATTCAACATTAATCAGTAATAAGGGTATAGATAGGTAAAACATAATTAAATAGTTCTATGTTAATCAATACTTATGTTATAGGAAAAGAGTTTAGCTGTATGTTAATCAACAATATGGATATTGGTAAGTAGTTTAGCTGTATATTAACCAACAAAAAGGATATTCGTAAGTAGTTTAGCTGTATGTTAACCAACAATAAGGGTATTGGTGAGTACATTAGCTGTATATTAATCAATAATAAGGATATTGGCAAGTAGATTAGCTGTATATTAATCAACAATAAGGATACCGGTAAGTAGTTTAGCTGCATATCAATCAACAATAAGGGTATTAGTAAGTAGGTTAGCTGCATGTTAATCAACAATAAGGATATTGGTAAGTAGTTTAGCTGTATATTAATCAATAATAAGGACATAAACATGTAGTATAGTTGTGTATTATTGAATAATAAGGTATACCCAGTAAGCCCTCGAATGGACACGGTTAGAGGATGTTTAAGTTAGAATCAGGACGTTGTGGGTTGCAGCTAAGAATCCCAAACATTTTGATCACAAGCCCCACTCCGAGAAAATTTCGCATCCGGGTTGAGACCCTCCACCCAAAAAATCTATAGATTTTGATTACCTTAACAGTATTTTGTGTACGTTCTTCTTGGACCCCCTGACACTTTCCTGATGTCCCTCTGGAAGTCCTGGTTTAGAGCTCTTTGCGCCCCTCAACCCCTTTAGTTGGTTTAATTATTGTTTTGCTGTTGTTAACACACTAATGTTTCAGATCTGATGGTATGGATAACTGTGGAGACAAAATATTCCCAATACTGTTTGGGATCTATTGTCACAGTTGAAATTACACCTTTGGTAGTTTCTACCTCTGAAACAATTTTTGATTTACATAATTTCTTTCTTTTCAATGTAGCTCTATTAAATACGTGATATATACACCTATGTGCACTACAAATGAAAACGTGAAAAAAAAGTCAGACAAGGGGAGTATAGAATGGTAACGAAACTCGAGATTACAAATGTGCAGAATAAGAAGAAGAGTTATATTTGGAGCTTATTTAGAATATTACAAAGGTTGAAAACCCCGGGAACTAGATTAACGCCACTGGGGGCTAGGGAGTTCAGACTTCCCCAGAAATTTCAATTATTTCTCTTAGATCAAAAGGAATACCTACTATAGTAATGTCAAGAAATTTTATCGTGATCAGAGAAAAGGTCTTTTTTCTTGTTGACGAGGATTTGTCGTTGTTCAATGATGAGGCCCCTTACTGGCTCAGCAGTAAGTCTGCAGGCTTACGAAGCTAAAAATTTGGTTTCGATAGTCATGGTGGGAAGAGTACAGACAACCCATTGAGCAGCTTTTGTGCTTAATAACAATCAAACCAATCAATGATGAAAGTCGAATGTTTGACATTGGATAAAATAAACAGCTGGAACTGGTTATGTGTTATTGGTTTCACACTGTTGTGGATCACATTTGTCAGAAAAGTAGTTACTTTTATCTGGTGGGTAACAAACAGTCACAGTGTGAAATAGAGGGATTTTAACGTTTTTTTCTCTCGATTGTATCGCTCCCTGTGGCTCAGCGGTAAGTCCCAGAGCTTATAAAGCTAAAAATATGGTTTCGATACCCAGGGTCGGCAGAGCAAAGAAAACCCCTTGTACAGCTTTTTGCTTAATTAAAATAAACCTAAAGTAACAATGGAATTTTCATTTGAAAAAAATATCGATTTTAGATGATTTATGAGTTAGAGGATTTGCGACAGATTTTTCTAAACTAGGCTAATTGTCGCAGATAGCCAGCAAAGCAGCGAAGTTAAATATATATATATGTGCCCAAAAACAAAAGTAGGTTCTCGAATCTTGGGCTTTGAGGTGTATTCCCCCACGAGTTGCAAAATATAGGTTGTGAAGAAAGAAACAAGACACGAGTTTATACAAACAATAAATATGTAATGACAATCACAATTTACAACAATTAATAATGAACAATACAATTCAATGAACAATAGGGCGAAATATCTTATGTGTCCATTAAACTGACTGTATGTGTATTGAATGAACCTAACTTTATAGTCGGGGGGTTTAGCGAATTTACCGTTACTGAGTGGATACAAGCATGAAATTTGGCATGAAGTTTCCTTACGTAACACTAATGAAATTTTGGATAGGAGCCTTCTTGAAATATTAAGTTTCTGTATAAAATCCAAAATGGCCACCGCCCATCGTTTATATTATGTTTAGACATTTTACTTATGTCAGAATCGTAATTTCTTATACATTTCTTCACTCAGTCAATATTCTGTTAACTTTTGTTATTGTCAGGGCCCTATAGCCAACTATTCTTGTTATTATTATATATATATGTACGGGCACAACTCATGCCAAGCATGAGTAATAGTGATAGAAACCCTCTTTTGCCAGTTAGACAACATATTGTATTAAAGCAACAGTTTTACCACTAAACTTAGAGCAGCTGTTGCAGTATGCATAATTTATGTCCGCTGTAGTAGACAAATATACATAGTGATCTGATAACGCGAAATAGTCATTTATTTCCAAGATGCTAAAAGTTATTTCCTTATGTTTGCAGCCTATATACGCCTGCACACAAGATGGAGATAGATTGGACTTGGTTCATTATCTGCCAGCAAGTTACCACAAAACCACTTCAATGTCCATTGTAGAGTCTTGGCACAAGTCGCGACAAAACAGACGCCTACACATCATTTCGAGCAAATGTGCAACAGTTTAGAGAAATTGACTTGCTTCCAACTAAACTCTCCTTTGGGAGGGATGAGAGTGTTGACAATTTTGCAGCTCACTCTGCTTCGTGGCACAAATCCAGACATTTGAAATTTTATAATTATAAGTTGAAGAACGCAATAATGAAGCGAGGAAGCAACACAGCGCCCGAAGAATGGTGCCTTACCCAACAAGCGTAAGGCACCAGATGGTCAAATGTGCTTCTTGTGTAAGAAAGGGTATGAGGAGGGCGACTTGCGTCACGTTCCAACTTTTGATGCAGATGGTAATATTCGTACCATAATAACTGAACAGCAAGACACTCAGCTCCTTGCAAAAGTTACTGGCGGATATCTCATTGTAACCAAAGCAAAATCAAATGTCAAGTTGAGAAATCGCTACCGTAGCCTTATCAGAAAATTAAACCAGGAACCAGAAAACACAAGTGACAAAGTGAATGAGAGTCGAGTGTTTGTGGGGTTAACGAGCTACAGTGAAAAAGCTGTTGACCATAGAACCCTCCTCTTCAAGTTGTCTGAACTTCACACACTATATGTAAATCGTTTGGAGGATTTTTGTATAAGTAAATTAATCAACAAGAACAAGTTGAGAAAATCAACTATTGAAACATTTACCAGAGCCACAAAAACATTATGATGGAAGAAACACCGTCATTATTTTCAAGGAGGGGATGCAGAATATGTTACAGGAAGCTCTGAAAAAAAAGATATTTCTTTGAAGATATCTTCAGCCATGAAGCCTTCAAATTCACAGGATCCTTCCCGCCACAATGTCAAGAAGATTCACTGACTTCCAGTCTGAAGTCCCTCATTTCTCAGATCATTAATGGAGCCAACTTGAAAAATCAAGACCAGAGCTGTCAATACTGTAGAAGCAGTTTGAGGAAGAATACCTGCCAAATGATGATGTAGAAACCCCCCCCCCAAAAAAAAAAAGTTCAAAATCATGAGCAAAATCGTTTTCTGGATGATGTTTCCAAGAGGTTTATCTGGATATAGGTTTAACCTTGTATTAATCACATACGTGTTAACTCAACAATGAGATTAAAGGCACAACTCCAAACATCTCATATATCGATATAAAATAATTATTTATAACCGCTACATACTAGTTCTTTAAAAACTGGCGTTAGAAATCGTTCAAAAGAGAAAGAAATAAAACATTTAAAACCTAATATGTATAAAAGACAGATTTTCTTTGGTAACGCTCCATTTATCTTTTCGCTTAGCAACAAAACTATGACCTGATATTATTGTCTTAAGTACATTAGTTCGAACATCGCAAAGGTTGGCTTGAATTAACCTTTTTAAAAATACAACTGTTTAACCTACCTATACCCTTAATATTGATTAATACACAGCTGTACTTCCTAACTATACCCTTAATATCGATTAATACACAGCTGTACTTCCTAACTATACTCTTAATATCGATTAATACACAGCTGTACTTCCTAATTATACCCTTAATATCGATTAATACACAGCTATACTTCCTAACTATACTCTTAATATTGATTAATACACAGCTGTACTTCCTAACTATAACCTTAATATCGATTAATACACAGCTGTACTTCCTAACTATACCCTTAATATCGATTAATACACAGCTGTACTTCCTAACTATACTCTTAATATTGATTAATACACAGCTCTACTTCCTAACTATAACCTTAATATCGATTAATACACAGCTGTACTTCCTAACTATACCCTTAATATCGATTAATACACAGCTGTACTTCCTAACTATACTCTTAATATCGATTAATACACAGTACTACTTCCTAACTATACTCTTAATATTGATTAATACACAGTACTACTTCCTAACTTTACTCTTAATATTGATTAATACACAGCTCTACTTCCTAACTATACTCTTAATATTGATTAATACACAGCTGTACTTCCTAACTATACTCTTAATATTGATTAATACACAGCTGTACTTCCTAACTATACTCTTAATATTGATTAATACACAGCTGTACTTCCTAACAATACCCTTAATATCGATTAATACACTGATATACTTTATAACTATACCTTGATATTGATTAATACACAGCAGTACTTCCTAACTATACCCTTAATATTGATTAATACACAGATATACTTCCTAACTATACCATTAATATCGATTAATACACAGCTGTACTTCCTAACTATACCCTTGATATCGATTAATACACAGCTGTACTTCCTAACTATACCCTTAATATCGATTAATACACAGCTATACTTCCTACCTAAGCACTTAATATCGATTAATATTGAATTATACTGTCTACCTTACTAATAATTACTGTATAACCATACAAGATGTACTTCCGCAGAGTCCCCGAAAGTTGTCTCTTTCAAGACTAAATAAAACCAAAATTAAGAGTAACAAATATTTTTATTTCTTGCTTTTCAAGTTTATATCCCATGCTGCGTTGTAGCCTACAGAGTGCATAATTTTTCTCGTGATTCATGGTATGCACATGTTTTATTGCCATCACAATAGTGGAAATTGCAACATTAAGCGTCCCTTATGTGACGTGATTTTAGTGTCTACTGACTGACTTACAGAAATACAACACACTACTGTATTTTGGTGCAAGTAGTTAAAACAGGTGATCCCTCCAGGCGCCCTTCTGTATTGAATAATACAGAACTATACTTCCTACTTAAACACATATTATTTATTTATATAGAACTACTACCAGATACCTGCTGAAACAATTCAATGATACATTTCCAAAAAATAGTGATCAATAAAAAAATTGCAGTAAATCGAATATTCGTAATAATAGCGTATATGCAATATGATTATCTAGTAGGCCGTTTACAACCGTATTTGGTCATTTCATGTGTTTTTTTAAAAAATAAAATTGCCTCGAGTTTGTTTCAAGCAAAAAGAAACTGGCTGCAATGCATTATTGGCAAAAGTATTTCGGTTATAATGCAATGGGTAAATCCAGCACAACACAGCATTCAGATTTGATAAGTAGCCGCGGTTTTTTTTCACTGGATGCCACTGTTCCTTGTCATTTTACAGTGCGCAAGAAAAGATCACTACTTAAGGGATTGCTTTTTTGGTAATTGTCATTTCTCTAAAAAGTGGCAAAGGGGAGAGATTCAATTGAATTAAAATCAATTCATTCGACCTTGGACAGTGAAATTATGCATGTATATAACACCAACATGAAAAAATCAAATATATATATCTATCAACGGGACAACAATAAATACATATACTCAAACATGTTCCTCTCTTTATGCGATTTTCTTTAAGTTCACGCTTTTATCTTCGAAATATTTCTTTGAATCATTTGACGGAGGAAGTCTCGATTTTTTTTTTTTATATTCTTCAAATTCATTTAAAAAAATAAACATTTTTGTTCATAATAAGTTTTACTCAAACTGACCATTTAGCACGTACGAAAGCAGTGAAAGACTAGAGGGAAGGCAGCTAGTCATCACCACCCACCGCCAACCCTTGGGCTACTCTTTTACCAACGAACAGTGGGATTGACCGTCACATCATAACGCCCCCACGACTGAAAGGACGGGAATTCGAACCCGCGTATACAAAGGAAAATGAATGATTTGAAAGCAGAGATTACCAAAACTGAGGAAGAAAATGTAGGTTAGAAAAAGAAGCCGCAGGATTGAAAATATTGAAGTGATAATGATCTCTCAAGATCTATACAGGTTTTCAAAAATTTGGTAGTGGTAAATCTTTAGAAATTGATGCCAAGAACATGATTTATCGGAGAAGCGATGAGGACGAGGCAAAAACCAATATCATATAAAGACGGCTAAGTATAGCAGTGGAGTAATAAACTTTTCTCAGTTCGTCTAAGAGCTAGAAATAAAATAATTTTCACAGAACTCTCAGGTGAATGTTTGAACGGCTAATGTTATTTTCACAACACAAGTAAACTTTTGTATCATAAAATAAAAGAATTTTGTGTTCAAGTGGTGGATATGACTTGTGTTCCATAACAGTTCAGAACAAAGAATACTAGTTATTTTAAATAATTTGTAACCTTTTGACGTTTAATTTTTGAAGGAATTTCAAATAATCTATAGTAGCCAAGCAGACCTTATTGGATAAAATCTGACTGTGCTGTCCATTACATGAAAAAAATTATTTATGTTCCAGGTACATTCCACGACTTAAAAAAATAGCCTGTGTTCCATAACTTGAGAAAATGGCTTGTGTTTAATGTGCTTTACATGACTTGAGAAAATTACTTGTATTCCATAGGCGGTCCATGACATGAAAAAAACACCAAATAACATGTATTTCTTGTGTCGTGTATGACTTGCGAAACTACTTGTGTCCAATGTGCTTTCCATGATTTGGGAAATTAACTTGTGTTCCATAACTCCAAAAAAATGACTTGTGTTTAATGTGCTTTACATGACTTGAGAAAATTACTTGTATTCCATAGGCGGTCCATGACATGAAAAAACACACCAAATAACATGTATTTCTTGTGTCGTGTATGACTTGCGAAACTACTTGTGTCCAATGTGCTTTCCATGATTTGGGAAATTAACTTGTGTTCCATAACTTCAAAAAAATGACTTGTGTTCCATGTGTTGTTCTTGAATTGAGAGGATAGCTTGTGTTCCATGTGCTTTTTATGACTTGGGAAAGTCCCCCCTCCCAGTGGCACAGTGCTAAGTCTTAAAGCTGATAACGCTAAAAACCGGGTTTCGATACTCGGAACGGTTACAGCACAAATAACCCATTGTGTGGCTTTAAGCTTAACTATAAACAAAGAAACACATAAAATATAGTTGGGAAAATAGCTTGTGTTCCATAACTTGAACAAATTATATTTGTTTTATATACTTTATATGGAAAAATGGCTTACAAACACACAAAATATACTTGGGAAAATAGCTTATGTTTCATGTCCTTTATACGACTTGGGAAAATGACTTATAACCATGTGCCACATATTGATTTGTGTTCGATGTGTTATCCATGACTTGAAAAAATACTTTGTGTTGCACGTGCTCTCTGTGACCTGATAAAATACCTCGTTTTTCATGTGCTATTTATATAGTATGGAGCAGCACTATGTTTAACAACCTCAGCGACAAATTATGCTGTTTCGTTTTTAGCCGCGGCATAACGGCTCATAGAATGATTCTGAGTTTTTGTTGTTGTTTTCAAGTAAAAACTTTTAACTCATAGCTCCTTCATTTATTGGCCGTTGTCTGTTGTCTGTCCATGTAACTACTTCTATATAAATATAATAGTACTGTCTGTTGTCTGAAATAACGGGCCGTTTTGAGCGGATTGTCTTTTCCTTGTAAAACTAATATGCCTGTTTTTTTGTACATTTTTATATGTAGTTAATAGTGAATGTTTTAAAGTGTTGTTTGAACTAAATCTTTACTGTTTAAGGTGTTTTTTGCCCGAACGTTCTTTTAGGGTTTTGTACAATTTCTTGCGATCCCTATTTCTTTACAATATTTAATAGTTTCGTTTTGAGTTTACTCGCTGATTGAGTATTATTATTACAAGTTACAGCTTGTACAATAAGTAAGATTGTTTTTAGAACAGATACGACATATCGATCACTAGTGCGATCATTCACAATTATCGTTTGTCGTGTACTTCAGAATGATTGAAGATAGTTACAAGATTTTGTGGATAGAGCTCGTAAACTCATTCTCATCTTTCATAATCCAGGTTTCTCATTTTTAAACATCAAATTCGTTTAATTCTGTGCAAAATTCAACAGTGTTATTGCTAAAGATTATAGATGTTTCAGTGTCTCACAGCCTTTTAAAAACTTTCAGAGGCCCGGCATGGCCTGGTGGATAAGGCGCTCGACTCGCAATCTGAGGGTCGCGGGTTCGAATCCCCGTCCCACCAAACATGCTCGCCCTTTCAGCCGTGGGGGCGTTATAATGTGACGGTCAATCCCACTATTCGTTGGTAAAAGAGTAGCCCAAGAGTTGGTGGTGGGTGGTGATGACTAGCTGCCTTCCCTCTAATCTTACACTGCTAAATTAGGGACGGTTAGCGCAGATAGCCCGCGTGTAGCTTTGCACGAAATTCAAAACAAACAAACACTTTCAGTTTATTTCCGGGAGATATTGTTTAGGGTGATATTTAACAAGCGTATTGACCACCACTGGTTTTACCTCCGTACATTTATTATTATACCAGCAGGAGTACCTGTCCACTGGACGGGAGTTGTATAAATTCATGTTATCTTAGGACATGAAAAGTTGCTTCCCTTATATGTAATTGTAAAATATGTTCATAGAAACTGCAAAACACAAAATATTAAACCGCAAATTTGTATGTATCTCCGCGTGGACCCAACAAACCTTCTTGATGAAGAAGATCCACCAACAGGGGGTGAAGTTGTGGTAAAAAACGCCAATAAAAACCGCAAAATATTGTATGTACACCAGCATGGACCTAATGACCCTCCATACCAGTTTTGGTGAAGATCCATCCACACCCTGTGAAGTAGTTGCATGGACAGACAACAAACAGTACTGTTATATTTATATAGAAGTAGTTACATGGACAGACAACAGACAGTACTGTTATATTTATATAGAAGTAGTTACCATGGAAATTATTATTATTCTCTTGCCAGCCTACAACAAAAACGGCCCAATATATTGTATCCATACCTTTAGTAGAATACTAAATAAGGTACTGTGAAGGTTATAGGAGTATTGAAAAGTCGATCTGTTTCTTCTATATTTTACATAAAAACATAATTCTAGTGTAAATGATGTTATCATTACCCCTTGAAGTTAGCTTTCTTACAAATATCTGGTGTTCCTTTAAAAGGCTTAAGTAAAGGGTGAAACAGGAATACCAGCCAATAATAGATGAACATTGGATGACTAGCATGTAGATACTCAATGCTTTGTACACTATACAATTGGTGTCTTTAGGGATCCAACCCCTATATTATGTATTAAATGACAAAGTAAAAAAATCAATACACATAATATTAAATTTTATTACACACATTCTTTAAAATAAACGAAGGTTTATTTAAAGCGATGTTTTAGACGTATATGTTTTATTTGAAAAGGCTGCTTTTCTACTGTTAAATTCTTTTCACACTTAGTGGGGGTTGTGTCTTATTCTACTCTGGGCACATATTTGCCGATTGATATGCATTATATATATAAAATTTAATTACACAGAAACTATAAATGCTCACTATATTCTCAAACAAATCTCCATGACAATCTCCAGCTGCAGCTTAACATTTTACATCTCCAACTAATGTGATCAAATAGCCAATAGCTACAGTAAATCATCATGGACCGTATCAGCTAGCCATTAACTATGTTTATTATGTATAAAGTTAGCTAACATATCAAGTAATCCTTTGCTCATAGTTGAGCATAACAAAAACAGTAAACAAGATACTGTAAACATTATTTGGAATTATCTGTATCTGATAGTAAAGTCTACACGAAATACAACGTGATTACTAGATGATAAAGTATACAATTATTTAATAATGTTCAGAAAACTAGCAATAAAGATGGCGCTAGAAGCAGCAAGTAGAACGATATTCATGTTACAGAAACGTTGTCTTACCTATCAGGTTCCAACATGGGTTGTCAAAGTTATATAAAATAAAATACAGTGAGACGTTGTTCCTTAATATGGGCCAAGTAAGCAAAAGTATAAAAAAAGATGAAACCAGACTTCCACGTTTTGTGTTTTTCTCACTTTCAATACTTTTACAGTGTTGTAATGAGCCTCTAATGTCCTACAATTTACAAATGGGATTATAAACATCTGGGTATTACAGAATACGCCAAATTTACAGCATTCACTGAGGTCTGAAAAAAAAAGGAACTCTAAGTATTATATCAACTTTCAATATGTTATTTAGGTCTGTATTTGTATAAATTGTCTTTTAGTTAGATACCAAAGCTAATAATTCAGAGAGCTAATGTTAAACACTAAGATTCTTTCTTCCAAAAGGTTACCACATATATTTTATTACTACATCCGGTACTGCAGGAAAAGCTTACATTATTACTACATCCGGTACTGCAGGAAAAGCTTACATTATTACTACATCCGGTACTGCAGGAAAAGCTTACATTATTACTACATCCGGTACTGCAGGAAAAGCTTACATTATTACTACATCCGGTACTGCAGGAAAGGCTTACATTATTACTACATCCGGTACTGCAGGAAAAGCTTACATTATTAC
>NW_013669166.1:16589-25589 GCF_000517525.1 Limulus polyphemus
TTCTGTCACTGTTGTTTGTTTGTTTCTTTCTTTGAAGTTAAGTACAAAGCTACACGAAGGGCTTTCTGTGCTCTCCCCACTACGGGTATCGCCCCCCGGATTCTAGTGTTGTAAGTCCGCAGACATACCGCTGTGCCACTGGGGGGGGGGGGTCTGTCACTGTTGATTTTTTTTAGAGTGCATATTTGTATTATGCCGATTGAGTACTCTGGCCATACCTACTTATATAGTCTACCATAGCCATACATATTTATATAGTCTACCCTGGCCATACCTACTTATATAGTGTACCATGGCCATACCTACTTATAAAGTGTACCATAGCCATACCTACTTATATAGTCTACCCTGGCCATACCTACTTATATTGTCTACCCTGGCCATACCTACTTATAGAGTGTACCATGGACATACCTACTTATATAGTCTACCATGGCCATACCCACTTATATAGTCTACCCTGGCCATACCTACTTATATTGTCTACCCTGGCCATACCTACTTATAGAGTGTACCATGGACATACCTACTTATATAGTCTACCATAGCCATACCCACTTATATAGTCTACCCTGGCCATACCTAAGGTTTAATTTATCAGTATATGTGTATGGTCCAAGAAAGCGCACTATATGATACATTTAGGTCATACAATACGTGATTAATTGTATTAAAAATTCAAAGTAATTGTGTGTAATTAAAAGAAGAGCGTGCTAGAACAAGTAGATCGGTGTAAACAAATTCAAATACCTAGCTACAGATAATGTGAGATGTTGGTGCACAAATTAGTTACTGAACTCTTGCAGTTAAAATTCTAATATTTCAACATTCAAGGTTTTCACATACTATCTATTACAAGGGCTAATTTATGAGTGGATGCCCTTCATAAGGATATCTAACACAAAAACGACTATAAAGGCTAGAATCGCTACTTAGTTAATAAGAGATTTATCATAAAGTTGGTACACTCGAAAAGTAGGTATGGCCATGGTACACTCTATAAGTAGGTATGGCCAGGGTAGACTATATAAGTGGGTATGGCTATGGTAGACTATATAAGTAGGTATGGCCATGGTACACTCTATAAGAATATCACCTGATCAAATACAAACCTTTCGTATTGGAATATTTGAGTAACCAGGAAGACACGCACGTTATTTATTAGAACACAGATCTAATTGAAACTCATCCAGATAACTTAGACCAGACCTCTGAAGTTTCAAATAAATACATATTAAATGTAATTACATATATGATGTAATTAATGCATATATTTGTCTTTACATATATACATACCTAGACTCACATATATATATGTACATGTAGATTTGAAATATATAACATTTTGGACGTGTATATGCATAATGAATGAAATGGATGAGATAACGGCCTTGATCAAAACACCTTCTGGTTCTTGTTTACAGTCTCTTCGTAGATTACTTTCAAACTGGAAATGTCTAAACAAATTATACTTACATATTTGAAATAAAACAAATGAATTAAGCTTCAAAACCTAAGAATGTTTGTCTGGTAAGAATCGACTGAAAGCGCCATCTCTGAATGCATATCTCCATCGATCGAAACGAAATGCTATTACTAAATTACTTGAGCAAACTGTGATATTCCAAGAAAAGGAAGTAAAACTTAATAAACTGAAAAATAAAATATGAACAACAGAAACCCGCAGTTCCTAATAATCTCATTTCAGAAAAATTAGCTAGTTTACTGGAGAATTTACATTCTACAACTAACTATCACACTTAACATATTATTTTGTTATTTAACGGACATTACAAAGTGTGCATTGTAGCCTAATGCACGTTCTAAAAAAAAATAACTTGAAAAGACTGTATTGACACAAATAGCCAAATCAATGTTTGAAAACGGTATGGAAATGAAAGGCATGTATGAACACTACTCACTTACCTTGACTATATAGTAGCTATTAAAACTAGGTTTTAATGTAAACGGAGAAAATGTGAACCATTCATTAGAAGATACAAGGTATGACTGTACCAACATATTTATCAGTCTATGTATTTATCTATCTATGTATCTGGCGCTATCTGTACAAAAATTAAAGTTCACACGAGCCACTATTTTTATTCTTTCACGTACGCAGAAATATCGAAATTAATTTCCATGAATAAAACATCATTAGTCGTCTTGATGATTCTTACGTACTTTTAATTTAATTTAGCGAAGATGACAACTGGTTATCTCATCTGAAAACAAGTTAAGTCTAGTGTATCCCTTCTTAATGATACGCAATTTATCTTCTTCTTTTCATGATTTGTTCTAGATAATAACATTAAGGAAGATGAACATCCCGAGTCTTTGTTCTCTGAAGAAGATGAAATATCAAGATATAAATAAAGTCGCTGCGCCTGATGAGGAAGAGTATTCAGTAAGGCCTGTTTTGGAAAATCTATATAAATATAACAGTACTGTCTGTTGTTTGTCCATGTAACTACTTCTATATAAATATCATTGTACTGTCTGTTGTATGTCCATGTAACTACTTCTATATAAATATAGTAGTACTGTCTGCTGTATGTCCATGTAACTACTTCTATATACATATAGTAGTACTGTCTGTTGTATGTCCATGTAACTACTACTATATACATATAGTAGTACTGTCTGTTGTATGTCCATGTAACTACTTCTATATACATACAACAGACAGTACAATTATATTTATATAGAAGTAATTACATGGACATACAACAGACAGTACTACTATATGTATATAAAAGTAGTTACATGGACATACAACAGACAGTACAATTATATTTATATAGAAGTAGTTATATGGACATACAACAGACAGTACTACTATATGTATATAGAAGTAGTTACATGGACATACAATAGACAGTACAATTATATTTATATAGAAGTAGTTACATGGACATACAACAGACAGTACTACTATAATAGAAGTAGTAACATGGACAATAAATATAATAGTACTGTCTATTGTATGTCCATGTAACTACTTCTATATAAATATAATAGTACTGTCTGTTGTCTGTCCATGTAACTACTTCTATATAAATATAATAGTACTGTCTGTTATCTGTCCATGTAACTACTTCTATATAAATATAACAGTACTGTCTGTTATCTGTCCATGTAACTACTTCTATATAAATATAACAGTACTGTCTGTTGTCTGTCCATGTAACTACTTCTATATAAATATAACAGTACTGTCTGTTATTTGTCCATGTAACTACTTCTATATAAATATAACAGTACTGTCTGTTATCTGTCCATGTAACTACTTTGCTGGGTGTAAATGGATTTTCACCAAAATTGGTACGGTGGTTCATTAAGTACATGTGGGGGTACATAAAAAGTTTCAGTTTTACATTTTGGGTTTTGCGGTTTTTATGGGCGTTTTTTTACCACTCCTTTCGCCCACTGTTGATGAATCTTCACCAAATTTGGCATGGAGGTTCATTGGGTTCATTTTGTGTTTTGCAGTTTTTATGGGCGTTTTTATGTTTTTTGTTTTTGTTTACAATTACGTATAAGGGAAGCAACTTTTCATGTTGTATAAGATAACCTTTCATTAATCATGAATTTACATAACTTCCGTCCAGGGGACGGGTACTCCACCTAGTGTGCAATATGATAACAATGATAGTTCTTCAATACTAATTAAAATCTCACACCTTTCTCCGTTTCGACCTCAATCCCAACTAGTTTGGGATCGGTCGGTATATTTCTAAACCAAAAATCTTTATACCCGGATGACTAGCCCGGTCGGCAACCACATAGGACGACCTCGTTCAGCGACGATGATTCGATCGCGAGCGCTCTAACCACCAAGACATGTCAGGCGCGGTTGTGTTTAACAATAATTCCGTATCAAAACAAATTCGTTTCTTACTAAGCTTTGTTTTCTTTTTCAAATGACCAAGGTTCAGAATATAGTTTGATTGTTTGAAGTTAAGCACAAAGCTACACAATGGACTATCTGTGCTCTGCCCACATCGGGTATCGAAACCTGGTTTCTAGCGTTGTAAGTCCGCAGACATACCGCTGTGCCACTGGGGGGCTTAGAAGATAGGGAGACGAATAAGTAAGATGAGAATGTATCCACAAAATAGAGCCATCACATCATCCAGGAATGGAATAAAAGCCTGATATTATTCACTATTTATAACTAAACCTACAAGCTTTAGTCATCATTATGGTACGTGTAATACAGAGGACAGGTTTCCAGAAAATATACTAACAAGTCTAAATTTATGGGTCTTATTAACCTCATGGCCCGGTATGGCCAGGTTGTTAGGGCGCCTAACTCGCAATCTGATGGTCCCGGGCTCGAATTCCCCTCCCACCAAATATGTTCGCCCTTTCAGGCGTGGGGGCGTTATAATGTGACGATCAATCCCACTATTCGTTGGTAAAAGAGTAGCCTAAGAGTTGGCGGTGATGACTGGCTGCCTTCTCTCTAGTCTATCACGGATAAATTAGGGACCGCTAGCCCTCGTGTAGTTTGCGCGAAATTCAAAAGAAACAAACCATTTAACTCGTTTCCGACGCTTTATATCAATAGTTAAACCACTACTTTATACTATATTTAAAGAGTTGTTTAATCAAAGCTCTAACAATAGTGACTGATGTGTGCAATGCGTTAATAATGATGTGACGATGTTTTAACAAAACAGACGCAAATGAAGAAATCATAATAAAGTAAACCGATTTTAACTACTCAGTTGTAGGGAGCTTCCATAATGTCTGCTGTGTTTCTCTTTAAAATGGCCTGGAAGGTCTTTACCATTAACAGATGGATTTATTACATGTTTGGTGTATTATTAAAATATATATTTGTATCCATTCTTCCTGTCTCCACAGCATATGGAAAAACCTCTTGAGCGTAACTCCAGATGTATCCGAAAGCTAAGAAATGAACAAACTGAATATTTCCCTTGTCATGATATCAACGTACATCTGGACATTATACAGGAATTAGACTTGTCTTAAATCCCCCCGTTTATCCCCATGGTGTGGCAACAAATGTGATTTAAGAAAGTGATGCTTTCAAGCAAAGAAATGAACAAACTGAATATTTCCCTTGTCATGATATCAATGTACATCTCGACATTATACAGGAATTAGACTTGTCTTAAATACCCCTTTTATCCCCATGGTATGGCAACAAATGTGATTTAAGAAAGTGATGCTTTCAAGCAAAGAAATGAACAAACTGAATATTTCCCTTGTCATGATATCAACGTACATCTGGACATTATACAGGAATTAGACTTGTCTTAAATACCCCTTTTATCCCCATGGTATGGCAACAAATGTGATTTAAGAAAGTGATGCTTTCAAGCTAAGAAATGAACAAACTGAATATTTCCCTTGTCATGATATCAATGTACATCTCGACATTATACAGGAATTAGACAGTCTTAAATACCTCTTTTATCCCCATGGTGTGGCAACAAATGTGAATTAAGAAAGTGATGCTTTCAAGCAAAGAAATGGACAAACTGTTTGAAGCTGCAAAATCGATAACAATTTTGTTCAATTAAATAGATTGTCCAGTTTAATTGTTCGGCTAATTATTACACTACTTACTAAATAAAGATCTTTGGTAACGATATTACTGCGTACCGGACCATTTCGGTACTTTGAACATTGTCAAATAACTCGTAATGATACTATTTGTACGTTCAAGAACTTAGTAGGGTAACTTGCAGAAAGAAAACCAAGAAAACTGGTGCAAAAAGTAAAAGAAGGAAGAGTGTTTGAAATGCAAAATAAAACTTTATTTGGCTGATGGCCAACATTAAAAGACACTACTTGTTTCGGCAGCTTTACGTTATCAGGAATGAAAAAAAAACACACACACGGCAAGACGGTAGCTTTATCAGAAGGAGGCTTAACTCATTATAAAATGTAAGGGTTCTATGGGTGTTTAATGTAAGAAAGCAATATTTCTTTCCAAAGCTGTCCGTTAACACCAATTAACATTTCTTCTCTGTTTAACAAAGAATTATTTAATTTACATAAAAAAAAATATTGATTTTCTAATATTGAATTTAATTTGAATGTTAGGTTCGTTTATAATTATTCTTTCTTGCTGATGCATGTAATGATGTATTCTAACCGTGTGTTTTGTAAGTGGACAAAATATATTTGTATTATGTTCGTAACGTTCGTTAAGACGATATTCTAAGTTTAATTTTAACCAATATATTTGTATTATATTCACACCTTTAATATTTGAGGGTTTCTTCATATATAATATTTTTTATCTCTAATACAAGGAAATATTGTTTTAATATTATTATTTGGTTTGAAAATAGTGAAATACTTTATTTTGCTGAATATACTGTAAATTAGGCTGGTTACACTTTGTATGGGAAATATTAATTACTATACTATTAATTTTATTATCGTAGATTTTCCCCGGTCCGATGGGACCACGGTAAGTCTACGGATTAAAACGCTAAAATTCGGGGTTCGATTCTCCCGGTGGACATAACATATAGCTTAATGTGGCTTTGCTTTAAAACATACGCACACTTATCGTATACACTGTTTAACCTGATACATTGCTTAATAATATAGGAATTATATTTTTGTCCGTTAGTGACGTCATCATTAAAACCTCTATCCTAAGCAACGCTGTTTGTATAATTCACTTATGAGCAGAAGAAGGAAAAGAAGGAATAGACAAGTGGGAGAAAAGGTGCAGTGACGTAAGTAGACTATCATGATAACACGGAAATGTGATTAGCTCTCAAAGGAATGATGGAAGTGTAACTAATTTCTGTTATGAAGTGTGACAGAAAAAAATGAGGAAACGAGAACGTCAGATATAAAGAGGTTAGCGAAGTTTTGTTTGAAGAAAAAATTAATTTAAAACAGGAACTATAATGGTTAATGTTCAGGTTAAACAAAGACAGGATACGAAAATTGAATAACAAGAAAATAAAACGTTTATTTGTCAAACAAGATAAAATCTATTAGCACCAAAAACGACCTTCTTGTTGCCCAGCAGTTCAATCAATCCGGTTATTCTGTTAACGTAGAGATTCTCATAGGTATGTAAAACAGTTTCGCAAATAAGACTAGTAAATAAATGAAAGAAACTTTATTGAATTGTTATTTTAAATACCATTTATCCTTGTGGAATAAACCTAGATCTTGGAATCATTAATTAGTTCGCTATCAGAAAAATAACAGCAAGAAAATTCTTTCTTGGAATCACTAATTAGTTCTCTATCAGAAAAATAACAAACAAAATTCTTTCTTGGAATCATTAATTGGTTCTCTATCAGAAAAATAACAGTAACAAAATTCTTTCTTGGAATCATTAATTATATCTGTATCAGAAAAATAACAATAACAAAATTCTTTCTTGGAATCATTAATTAGTTCTCTATCAGAAAAATAACAGTAACAAAATTCTTTCTTGGAATCATTAATTAGTTCTCTATCAGAAAAATAACAAACAAAATTCTTTCTTGGAATCATTAATTAGTTCTCTATCAGACAAATAACAGCAACAAAATTCTTTCTTGGAATAATTAATTATATCTCTATCAGAAAAATAACAACAACAAAATTCTTTCTTGGAATAATTAATTATATTTCTATCAGAAAAATAACAACAACGAAATTCTTTCTTGGAATCAGTAATTAGTTCTTTATCGGAAAAATAACAAACAAAATTCTTTCTTGGAATCATTAATCAATTCTTTATCAGAAAAATAACAAACAAAATTCTTTCTTGGAAACATTAATTAGTTCCCTATCAGAAAAATAACAAACAAAATTCTTTCTTGGAAACATTAATTAGTTCCCTATCAGAAAAATAACAAACAAAATTCTTTCTTGGAATCATTAATTATATCCCTATCAGAAAAATAACAGCAAGAAAATTCTTCTTGGAATCATTAATTAGTTCTCTATCAGAAAAATAACAGCAACAAAATTCTTTCTATGGTGACGTATAAGTTGTTTGTTTATAATCCAAATGTTTCTTAATACTTATTATAATATTCCACGTTTGTTTATTATCCTTTTTTTAAGTATTTTTACTTAAAATTGTCTTGCTAATCGACCTCCCCAGTGTCTCAGCGCTAAACCCGAAGGCTTATAACACTAAAAACCGGGTTTCGATACTTGTGGCGGGCACAGTATAAATAGCCCATTGTATAACTTAGTGCTTATCAACAAACAAACAAATAAACTACTAGATATTCTTATAATATTTTGATTTTACTTTATTGTTTCCCATTACAGTTTTCCTTTTAAGTTAAATAATTTTAAACAAAACCTTAACTTCTTAATAGCTAATTCTGGATTGTCATGGTAGTCTTCTGTTGTTCGTTCTCCTCCTTATCTCCCACTTTGTTATTACTAGTTGTAGATTACGGATTACTCCAGTTGAAGCATTAAAAGCAAAAATTGAGCCAATACAGATAAATTCTGAATATATAGGTTGTTATTTGACTTACATTAAAAGAAATGTCTAGTTATAAACTTTGGTTTGCGTTAATAAAATTAAAATAAAGAGTTATTTTTCAAACAACACTTGTGGTATAGGGTTTCATATTTCTGTCTTTAATTGATTTTTGAACTCGTATATTTTCCTAACATCAAGAATGAATACTGACGTTATAACTTACCTCATTAATTTCTTAGTATCTGTCTTAATTCTCTCAAGATATTTCTGGTTTTCGAAAATATCCTCACTTTCCTTTTATCATCCTTTAATACAATGTTCATATAGTATGAAAATCTCCTTTAATATGTAACACCTTTTGTAAACAAAACTCTTATTTTCAAGAAGTATACTTGGTAACCAATCAAAATACAAGGACAAAATGTATGTATATATTTTTCAAACTTTACATTACGGAACAATACAAGGACAAGATGTATGTATATATTTTTCAAACTTTACATTACGGAACAATACAAGGACAAGATGTATGTATATATTTTTCAAACTTTACATTACGG
>NW_013669166.1:26372-27228 GCF_000517525.1 Limulus polyphemus
AGGGCGCATTGTTGTACAGAAGACATATTAATAGTAGCAATAAACGACCTTGTAACATCAAATTGTTGTTTATTATTTAATTGGACACTCGACATTTTGATTTACAACTTCTTCAGGAGCGTGCACTAAAACATAAACCGAAACTCACGGTACAAAGCTTCAAATGGTTTAAATAATAAATAATATTAAATTCTATTCCATTTGAAGCTTTATACTGTCAGTTTCGGTTTGTGTTTTAGTGAACGCTCCTGAAAGAGCTATAAAGCAAAATGTTTATGTATAATTGAAAGAAAACTACATTTTGGTTTATTAGGTAGTTAATTTCTAGTATTATTATGTCTGAGGATCCACACTGCTAAATATTGGGTTTCGATTCTCGTGGTGGCCACAGCACAGATAGCCCATTGTGTAACTTTGTGCTTAATAACAAAACAAACAAAAACAAAAACTTTAGGACCCCGAATTTTGGAATTCTTTCTGTGGGGTTGATAACAGAAACTTTCATACATGGTGTTACAAACTGAAAGTCTGTCCTCTAACCATAGTTTTCCTTCTTTACCATTCTCGTCCTGTAGCTAGCTAACATACAGTCTTCTCACTACTATTCTTCTGTGGTAAATCACCATGAAATACTCTATCTCCCTTTTATTAGTACCAAAGTTCACTTTATAACTTTCCATCTTTTCAGTTTCTCTCAAGAAAACGGAATGATAATGTTGATGATATTTCTAAAACGAATTAGAGGGGGGAGGGTAAAGTTTCTATCTTCTTCTTCAAGGAAACCATAAAGAAGATCTAATGGCATCAACAGCTGCTGCACTTGTTCCCCTGCCTTGGGAAACTAATAACTGTATTT
>NW_013669166.1:28011-32097 GCF_000517525.1 Limulus polyphemus
TATGGCTATTTAATCTACAGATATTTAATTTTATGTTTGTTTTGTTGTTTTGTATAAAGCTATATAATGGGCTATCTGTGCTGTGCCCACTACAGGTATCAAAACTCGATTTTTAGCATTACAAGCCATCCGAGATATCGCTGAGCCACTGGGGGAAGGGCTTTTAAAGAATATTTGTATCTAAAACAAATGGCAAAAAAAAACTCGAAAAATACTTTCCCACTGATACAGGATTCTGAAGTGTAAACATCCAAAGAAGTAATAAATAATGTTTCGCCTTTTCTTTACGAGTGTGCTGGAATCTGTTTGACAAACTACCTAATACTTGTTGTATGTAAAGTACTGTAACACTGGCCTGGCATGGCTTAGTGATTAGGCCACTTATCTCACAATCTGAGTACCGTTGGTTCTAATCACGTCACAGAACATGTGTGCTCTTTCAGCCGTGGAGGCATTATAATGTTCCGGTCAATCTTACTTTTCGTTGCTAAAAGAGAAGTCCAAGAGTTAGCGGTGGATGGTGTTGACTAGCTGCCTTCCATCTAGTCTACCACTTCAGAACTAGAAACGGCTAACACGGATAGCCCTCGAGTAGCTTTGTGTAAAAATGCAACAACAACAATATGTGTAAGACTTTAGGTAATCGTTTATCATTAAGTTAAATAGGCCCGATCCTACATTATTATAATACTTATGTTTTACATTTACAAAATCAGGAGTGAAATGGATGCTCTTGATCAGAATGTAGTTACATATATCCATTCAATGTTAATTAACAAAACTATTGTTTAACTAGCCAACACTACCTTTTTCCATGATTTCATGAAGTATAATAGGTTTCACAGCACAACTCTACAGACATCCAACACTGAACTCACTCTTCTTGAAGCATACAGTTATACTGATTGAAACGATGCGAGTTGATCTAGTTGAATAATTTGCCATGTAGTTAAGCAAACTTCATTCTGATCATAGGATTACAGGTAAATACTGTGAGCTATGATGTGCTCCTGCTTCATCTGGCACTTGTGTTTAATCCATTTCCAGTATCTCTAGTGCAACAATCCTGAAGGTTTACTCTGAATCACTTAAATCAACCTTTATTTTTGTATAACTCATTATAGCGCTCCATAAACGCATTAAACTGTTTGCTGGGAATGCACAACTCGACAAACTCATTACGGGTATCGAAACCCGGTTTCTAGTGTTATCACTCCACACTTTTCAGAGTCTTGTATACAACTTCTTCAGAAACAGAGGGTTTTATAATATTCTTGCACGGAGTATCATTGACCATCCAAAGTTTTATTTCTACATATTTTAATGTGGTATTCAATCCGTCACATACTTCAGTTCTAGTATCCAATATACAATATTATGATGTGCTTTAGTTATATAGAACTGTTATTATCTTTTGGTTTATTCAATTTCTATGCAGTTTTAGTATATGCACGTGGTCCAAAAAAATAATTGAAATTACTTATTCCAGTTGATTTGTTCTCTATAGTAGATAGTGTTCTGCCAGAGAAGATAGTAGAGTAGCATCCGGTTTGAAAGGTTTACCACTGTAATATCCTCTACTGGCCGATGTGACGCTTCCCAAATGTTACAACCAACCAATGCTGGGAGAAAGTAAAGTTCACAATGTCGGCTGAGCTTACCTGTTGCATTCAGGGTCGCATTCTAGGTCCAATTCTACAAAATTGTCATCGAATGAAGATCGTATTTGAAAATCATCATGTTTTAGTTCTACAGGGGTAAATCCCGAGAGAGTGAAAGCTGTGAGACTAAGTGCAAGCGTGATTCTGTCTGTGCTGCGTTTTCTTTTTGTCTGTTTTCTATTAAACAGTGGGAGAGCGGGGGCCCATCTCTCCCTTTTCAATCCATCCCAGTAAAAGTGCATCAAAATCACTCTCAGGAAAAGCAGAAGAATGCGTAAAATTTATTCCGGGGCCCTAAGGCAAGCCCTTGACCCCAGTCGTACTGGATGCGCCTATGGCGCACATTCCCTTGTTTTGCTCGGTCAAATAATCCTTGCTTCCCCACTTTTATTTTGCCTCCTACACCTCTGTTAAATATTACGTTAATTTTTGCTGAATTTGTCCAGTCTCGTTATTTCACACACACACACACACACCATGAAATAATGTATTGTATACTGGTATAAATATACTATGTAGATTAGCACTAAAATTATATAGTACTACTGTGTATTGATTAGTGTATATCGTTTACTAGTACTTTAATTTATAATAACTTATGAATGAAAGTCAAAACAAGTATACTATAATATGAAAAACCACACTACACCTGTTATATCCAAAACCCAGGAGGCTTTTGGGCCACTGCAAGAGCTCATCAGGTCGCCTGGGATGCTAACTTATATCAACTTTAGTGAACAACTGTAATGTTGTGAGCCAGATTAAGTTAGTGAGGTGTAATTAGTTACAATTTTAATTATGGCTAGTACTACTGTGTATAGTACTATCGTGTATTGTACTACTGTATATTACACAGTATTATTGTGTAATGTATGTTGTATAATACTACTGTGTATTGCATAGTACCATCGTCTATTATGTAGTACAACTGTGTACTGTATAGTACTACTGTACAACATAACATAATATTTTGGGACCTATTGGTCCATCTCGGCTGTTCCATTCTCAAAACTAAATTAAAATGATTAAAAAAATAAAATAAAAAACTTTAAACCCAGCCCTTTTCATTTATATATTTATCAAGCCTTGTCTTAAACGCACTTAAATTTACTGCCTGTACAGCATCTGACGGCAACCCATTCCAAAGGCCAACCACCCTGTTAGAAAAATAAAACTGTCTTAGCTAAAGATGACTCCTACCTTGCCAAAATTTATACGTGTGTCCCCTAATCCTACTATTCTCAATGTTAAATATAAAAAAAGATGATACATCAACATTATCAATTCCCTTTACAATCTTAAACGCCTCAATCATTCAAGAGAAAACAATTTGAGAGATTTCAGCCTCTCCTCGTATGACAACCCCTTCATCCCAGGCACCATTTTAGTAACCCTTCTCTTGACCCTTTCCAACCATTCAATGTCCTCCCTAAGGCAAGGAGCCCAAGACAATATTCTAAATGTGGCCTAACCAGTGACCTGTACAATAAAACTATAACCTCTTTAGACTTGTATTCATTATTTCTATCGATACAACCTAAAATCCTATTTGCCCTACTACTAGCAACAGAAAATGCTTGGATGGCTTTAGAGACTAATCAACTATTACACCAAGATCCCTTTTCTTCATAACACTGTTAAGGTTATTCCCATCCAAATGATACTTATAATTCAAATTATGATAACCCACATGCATTATCTTCCATTTATTTTAATTAAAACTCATATGCCATTTATTTACCCAACTCACTAAATGATCTAAATCCTTTTGTAAATCAGTAGCATCCTCTTCACAGCTAGCAACACCCAAGACCTTAATATCAACCGCAAATTTAGGTAATTTATTGACCACTCTCTCACTTATCAAAAAGAGCAAAGGTCCTAAGAATGAGCTCTGAGGTACCCCACTTGTGACATTAATCCAGTTTGACTGAACTCCATTTGTAACAACTCTCTGCTTTCTTCCATCCAGCCATTCTTCTATTCAAATTGCTAACTTATCCTCTATACCAATAGAGATGATTCTGTTACAAGCCTTTTATGTAACACCTTGTCAAATGCTTCCTGAAAATCCAGATACAGCAACCCTCATCTACATAAGCAGTAACCTTTTCAAAGAATGTCAAAATATTTGTAAGGCAAGATTTTCCCTTAATAAAACTATGTTGATTATTCAATTAAATTCTAGACTTTGTTAAATGACTTTGCAAAGCATTTTTTATCATACTTTCCAAAACACTTCCCACAAATGGTGTAAGACTAATGTGTCTACAATTACTGGGACAATTTTTATCCCCTTTTTTGAAAAGAGGAGTTACATTAGTTAACTTTCAATCCTCTGGTACCTGCCCACTGACAAAAAAAATAGTAGCAAGTGACTCACATATCTAATCTTTAACTTCCTTCAAAACCTTTGAGGAAATAT
>NW_013669166.1:32750-56898 GCF_000517525.1 Limulus polyphemus
TAATCCACATGCATTATCTTGCATTTATTGCAATTAAAACCCATCTGCCATTTATTTGCCCAACTCACGAAGTGCTACTGCGTATTGTACAGTACTATCGTGTATTGTATAGTACTATCGTGTATCCTATATTATTACTGTGTATTGTATAGTACTATTGTCTATTGTATAGTACTACTCTATGTTGTATATTACTATTGTCTATTGTATAATACTACTGTGTATATTATTGTACAATCGTTTATTGTATAGTACTATGGTGTACGGTACAGTACTACTGAGTATTGTATGGTAAGAACTACTGTCTATGTCAAACTGCTACTGTGTATTGTATAGTACTATCGTGTACTATATATATATCGTATAGAACTATTGTGTATTGTAGGGTACTACTATGTATATTGTACAGTACTATCGTGTATTGTATAGTACTGTCGTCTATTGTATAGTACTACTGTGTATTGTATAGTACTACCCGATATTTTATCGTACTATTGTGTATTGTATAGTACTATTGTATATTGTTTAGTACTATCGTGTAGTGTATAATAGTACTGTGTATTGTACAGTACTACTGTATGTTATATAGTACTACTGTGTATTGTATAGTACTACTGTGTATTGTATAGTACTACTGTATATTGTATAGTACTACTGTATACTGTATAGTACTCTCGTGTATTGTATAGTTCTACTGTATGTTCTATAATACTACTGTATATTGTCTAATATTACTGTGTATGGTGTATTATATAGTACTACTGTGTATGGTATAGTAGTATCATGTATTGCATAGTAGTACTGTGCATTGTATATTAATTTCGTGTATTGTATAGTACTAATGTGTATATTATAGTACTATCGTTTATTGTATAGTACTATTGTGTATTGTGTAATACTATCGTTTATTTTATAGTACCACCGTGTATTGCATAGTACTACTGTATGTTGTACAGTGCTATCGTGTATTTTATAGTACTACTGTATGTTGTACAGTGCTATCGTGTATTTTATAGTACTACTGTATGTTGTACAGTGCTATCGTGTATTTTATAGTACTACTGTATGTTGTACAGTGCTATCGTGTATTTTATAGTACTAATGTGTATTGTATAGTACAACTATGTATTATATAGTGTTTGCTAGACGCCCTCTTTTTTTCTTTTTTTTAGTATATAAGCCTGGCGAGAAAAACCAGCGCAATTGCAGAGATAGATAATTGAGTCAAGCGAACAGTAGGTATAGTGTATGAATCACTGTGATTTATAGCGTGTGTTATAAAGGTTGTTAAGTTTAAAGTGACTGTGGAAATTCTGTGTATTACAAAGTTTGTATCGAGAAAGAATAAACTAGTTTTAATCAAAAAGGGACTTGTATCGCTGAGGTTGCTCGGAAAGAATTTATACCGGATACACAACAATATGAACAAAGAACCGATGTTTAGATATTTTTGAAAAGAAAAAAAATCAAAATTTCGTTTTTCATGTAACAATACGTGTCAAATACATAAATGTAGTAATAGTGAAAAGAAAGACCACTGTTTTCAAGCATTCTATGAATATGAAATTAGTGTATTAGTATTAAATATATTCATTTCCGCGACTGATACGAATTCTAACGCTTTCATGCGTGTTGTTACAAAATTGTTATTGTTTTACATTATTGGCGGAAATTAAACCTTTAATTTTACAGTTTATTATTTTAAGTATGAAATATTCCTTTATTTTTCTCTACATAATACCTAGGAATGTACTATCCTTGTATTTGTTACATCGAACCACTCGATTTATATTTTTTATTCATTATAATTCTATGTATTTAATAACGTTAGTTATTGCTACTATTGTTGCTTACATACCTATTTTAAAAACGGAGTTCCACAGTTAACAATTTTTTATCGCTCAGTACATTGTTGCTGGATAAAGGACTCGCTCGATAAGAGGGCCGAAAGCTCGCAAATACAAGTATTTTAACGTAGATAAAAGTCCGTCAGTAATTCTACATATTAATTTACCTTTGTTATGAATGTCAAACAACACTTATTAGGGCTAGTTAAGCATGATGGAAAATACTGCTTACATTTTGTGATACTCTTCCTGAATAAGTGTTTCCACTCGTCTCACTTTCTGGTGAAACTCACAGCTGCACTGCTCGTTCAGAAATGACTTTTTGAAGAAAGATTTGCATCATTCTTATCTTCTTCATTTTTGTTCACAGTCGTTATTTTATGTGACAAGGGCACCTGCAGAAAAAAAATAGGGGCGGTGGGGGTCAAGTAACTCAAGTTTGAAAAAATTATGAAATCGAAATACAAATACATTATGATTAACATAGAGGCCCGGCATGGCCAGGCGTTCGACTCGTAATCTGAGGGTCGCGGGTTCGAATCCCCGTCCCACCAAACATGCTCGCCCTTTTAGCCGTGGGTGCGTTATAATGTGACGGTCAATCCCACTATTCGTTGGTATAAGAATAGCCCAAGAGTTGACGGTGGGTGGTGATGACTAACTACCTTCCCTCTAGTCTTACACTGCTAAATTAGGGACGGCTAGCGCAGATAGCCCTCGTGTAGCTTTGCGCGAAATTCAAAAACAAATAAAACAGAAGAATAATTTTCCATATCTAGTGTTAATTTTTTTTTTTTTTTTTTAAATTACAGGGGAGTCAAGTGACCCCTTCCTGCGGGCGCACATGATCCGTCACCTTATGTCAATTTTTTTTTCGCTACACAGGTAATAACGCCTTTCTTTTAAATATTTTTTTCAATTTCAAAATCAGAAATACAAATGAACAAACATTTAAGTGCAATCATTTTTGTCAATAATATGAATTATAACACTTTTCTACTGTTTCTAACACTTATTCCCTAACAATTTGTTGTACCAAACGACAGATGGCAGCATGTACTTCTATGGCTTAAGGGCTATAAGGCAAAATTATAGGCCAAAAAATCGGTCAGATATTTTTGAAAAGAAAAATAAAAAATACCCAGGTACACACCCTCAGAATTCTCTTAGTATGTGAGAAAAGTTTCAGGTCTCTAGATTATTTCCTATTAGAGCGACGACACTGACTGTCTACACACAAATACACTGGCTGTTTTGTTAGTATGGACTACTCTCTGTTATTTATTACGACTGTATACTTTTAACACTACTTGATATTGTTCAATACTTCTGTGTAAAATATAGTGCTACAGTATATTATAGATGTTTTCTGATTGTATGGATGATAAAAGGTGAAGAAAAATATAAACTTGTAAGAATTTGGTAATAATATCGTTAATGTTATTTAACACAGTGTTATTTTTGTACTGAATGTTAATTACATGGTCAATACGTGGAAGGAGACGACAAGAAATTATGATAATTTCGTTTTGAGTTTACTACTGGTTATAGGTATTATTTTATTACAAGTTATAGCTTCAACAACACGGATTTTGTTGTTGTTTTTTTAAGTTAAGCACAAAGCTACACAATGGGTTATCTGTGCTCTGTCCACCATGGGTATCGAAACCCGATTTCTAGCGTTGTAAGTCCCCGCAGACATGCCGCTGTGCCACTAGGGGGGCATCAATAAAAAAGAAAATTTTTAAAACAAGTATGACATTTCGTACACTGGGGCGATGATTCTCAAATGAGACTTGTGTACCTGTTTTAGACATATTGTTCTTTATTGTAAAAGCTGTAACTCGTAATGAAATAATAAGAAATTATACTGTTTGGCTGTGCTGTGCTTATACATTAAGCCACAAGTTTTTATGTTGCTTGAACTGGGAACGTTATGCAGTGTAGGTAATTAGCTGATCTCTAAATTAATAAAACAAAAACAGATTTGAAGTCAACTTAACTACACATGCCCACTGTTTCATACTCCTTTTAATTTCTCCATTGTGACTCAAAATCAGAAATGTGTAAAAATAGTATTTCAGATTTATCTTTTGTTTTTCACAAGTTATTGCTGCCCAAGCGTCTTTTCGTACAATACCAGAATTCAGGAGCTGGGCTGGACAATGAGAGAAAAAAACTAGCAAGTTACCTAAAATTTAAATACATTCTACTTAAAGCTTAATGGTTTAGGTTTTGAATGGCATCTTCAATTTAACGATCAATATAGAATATAGTTCTCCATTAAACGTTTTCACTTGAGTATATAATGTTGTTGACACGTAGCAATCGATACATATTGCAGCCTATTTTTAGAACCTTTTACTAGTTATTATGTGAACATACTGTACAGTCAGTCGATTAAACAGTGTCCGAATATGCTATAAATGTTATATATAGTTTTGTATAATGTTTCTTTTTCTTTTAGCGCGGGCGTCAAAAAGAGCTTTATTCGAGATCTTTCTGGAGTATCTGCCACAGAGAAATTGAGATTGTCAGTAGAAACTATATAGTTTGGGGTTTGATTAAAAGTTATGCTTGACATACAAATTGATAGATTTCCCGCCTCTTTATCTGCATCTTTATTCAACACCCAACCTCGTCCTGTACACCAAGCCAACAATGGGGCTGAATCCGAATAAGATCACATGACTAAACAAAGGGTGACCATTTTTTAAAACTATCTTCTTGCATACCATTATTCTCTTGATTTTTCTTTGATCATTGAGTAATTGGTAAATGTTGTGCCATCCATCAGCCGGTGCCATTGGTTGACAAAATATGTTCTCTGTCATGGCGAGGGGATTGTTTTTCTGTCACTGTGGGTGGGACAAATTACATGTATAATCAATACTTCTTCAAGCACTGTGGGTGAGACAAATTACATGTATAATCAATACTTCCTCTAGCACTGTTGGTGGGACAAATTACATGTATAATCAATACTTCCTCTAGCACTGTGGGTGGGACAAATTACATGTATAATCAATACTTCCTCTAGCACTGTGGGTGGGACAAATTACATGTATAATCAATACTTCTTCTAGTACTGTAGATGGGACAAATTACGTGTGTAATCAATACTTCTTCTAGCACTGTGGGTGGGACAAATTACATGTATAATCAATACTTCCTCTAGCACTGTAGGTGGGACAAATTACATGTATAATCAATACTTCCTCTAGCACTGTAGGTGGGACAAATTACGTGTGTAATCAATACTTCCTCTAGCACTGTAGGTGGGACAAATTACATGTATAATCAATACTTCATCTAGCACTGTGAGTGGGACGAATTACATGTATAATCAATACTTCTTCTAGCACTGTATGTGGGACAAATTACATGTGTAATCAATACTTCTTCTAATACTGAAAAACAAATCTGTATAAATTACAGGTGTAAACATTTTTTCTCTAACGCTATGGGTGGGACAATTTGTATGTGCAATCAATATTTACTCTAGCGCTAAGACAGCACTGTATTCTTTACTCTACCTGCCTGTCTATGTTATGAGCGTTCTTTCTGACTGTCTTCTATGGTTAATATCAGTGACTCATTTTAACAGGAAAACTACTATTTGTATACATCACCCTTAGTGCTTTACCCTTCTAGACTTTAACTAAATGTTCTTGTATGTGTGACTTACGACACTGATTATGTCTATCCTCCTTCCTCAATATGCTGCTATGTTGAAGGACTGGAGCGAGTTATTTATCTTATCTCTTCCAACTTTGCTGACTCCTACTACCATGTTATAATGACATTTCTTCCTGTTTCTCTGACTCATACCTACACCTTAAGGTTAGTTTCTTCCGGTTTCTTATCATGCTTTATTTAGATATCTAGGGAGCTACAGTCTCCCCCCCCCCCAAAGTCAAAATATGTCCCCTTATTATCCTTGGCGTAAACCACACTTTAATCTAATGAATCTTTTAATAAAACAACCAGTTGAGCTAATTGGTTGGAGTTATTATTATTGAATTCTGATGACAGCAAGCTACCTACATGGATTGGAGCTATAAATCAACCCGGCTATGAGTAGAGCTAACTAAATATACCGTTCTTACTTATAATGATTAAAATACACTCGTTGTTAGGGATATTTTTGGCCGTTATCCCAATAATATCTCACAAGGTTTGGCCAGTTTAGATCTATGTTTGTCTCTTAATCTTCATACTTAGTTAAATTATACTTATAATAAAAAAAGAATATATTTAGCTTCATAAATTATCGTAGTTTTAATGTTCCTTCAATACCTTGATACTAGTATGAGCAAGACTTTATATATTCTTCCCTAACAACTTCTTTTAATCGATAAAAAACCAATAAGCAGATTTCAGATTTCACTCGTGGAATAAACACCTGATGCCACTGGATCTGTGGAAATCAGACAAGACATAAACTGTAGAAACTGAAGAGAGGATGGCGCAGAAAAAAACCTGCCAGCATCTATTTTAAGACTACGGTGGACAACCACTTGATTATATAAAAACAGATGGTTCAAAGATAGCAAAATAGCTGGTTAGGAATTCATCATATTGTGAAGCAATGACTTTCTGTTTTAAGTTGGTGGATCATTCATGTTTTTTTTTGCAAAGCAGCACAAGGATGGAGCATCCAAAAGGCAACCTCTTCTCTGGATTGGTGAGAATATTGAACCGGAGCTTAAAACATAAGGCAACCTCTTTTCTTGATTGATGAGAATATTGAACCGGAGCTTAAAACATAAGGCAACCTCTTCTTCGATTGGTGAGAATATTGAACCGGAGCTTAAAACATAAGGCAACCTCTTTTCTTGATTGGTGACAACAATATATAGTGAAATAAAAAGTAACCCTAAAATAATTTGCGACTGACTCACAAGTTGTACTGCGTAAAACTCAGAGTTATCGCTCCCTTGATAATTGGCCAAACGGCTGAAAGGGCGAGCATGTTTGGTGTGACGGGGATTCGAACCCGCGACCCTCAGATTGCGAGTCAAGCGCCCGAACCAGCTGGCCTTGCCGGGCCTACACATGAGGGACAGCGCCTGTCGGTGCAACCTATGTGTTTTTTACCTATAACTCAGTTTAACTAGTTAATAAGTCTTTTTTTTTTTTCATGTAAACTGGCTAGATAATTCTTAATTTAGTTGTTCTTTAATTATTTTCAGTTAAAATCTTATTGTTGTAAGAGGTGGGGCAAGATCTTTAAACATTTCCCACATACTACTTGTTTTGTTTGTTTGTTTGGAATTAAGCTCAAACTACACAATGGGCTACCTGTGCTCTGCCCACCACGGGTATTGAACTCCGGTTTCTAGCGTTGTAAGTCCGCAGACATACCGCTTTGCCACTGGGGGGGGGGATACTACTTGTATAAGTAAAGCTTATCCTGTAGCCCTTAAATTTCTGGACAGCTTATCACAACTCTTTCATTCAGGCTTTTTTTTTTGCCGCCTCATTTTTCGCACTTTTTTTTATATTTTAAGTAGACAAATAAAGTTATATTTTCTAACTGCAAAGTTAAAGCCAAAGAGTCGCAAAGACTGTTTTTGTTGTTTCTTTTTAATATTTGTTATGTTTTCTTATATCACCATAAGACATTTGTTATTATTAATGATCCAGCAGAACTTTCTAGAAACGATTTGAAAGCCTCCAAGATATATTAAGCGCCATCTGTTGATAGAATTTAATAAACTCGAATTATTAAATTCACGACAAAAGAAAACTAGGGCTAAGATTATGAAAAAAAAACAGGAAAATATTTTTTTTTCATAAACCATAACACTAATATCTTGTATGGAATGTTAATAATTCATCTAATGAAAAACAGACTAAATAACGTAATTTACATAATATTTAATGCGAAGTAACAAATTCATATTACGGTATTAAATACGACTGTAGAATATATATGTCCATTTTAATGACTTTTTATTGAAAATATTTTACAAAGGTAAGAAAATCGTCATCTGATATATATATTAAAACTACGAATATAACAAAAGAAGCTTTCTTTGGAATAGAATGACGAAAATAATTATTATCAGTTTCTTAGATTGATACTCAAAACAATGCAATGTGCTGCCATCTGGGCATAATACAAATTGCTTTTCTTATTTATTACCACAATAAAGTAATTAAATACTTTAAGTCTCTCTTTCTCTCTTTTTTTTTCTTTTTGAAAACTATAATTCAGATAACATCGAATGGATTGTACATTTCATTATTTTACAATTGTAATTCATCATAATTTATGCCTAATGTTTTATATTCTCGTCATCCACTGACTATAATTGATTATAATAAAATAGTAAAACGGGTACATTTAAAACTTAAATAGCATATGTTCCTCCTAGAAATTACAAAACCAAAATGAAAAAAGAAAAAAAATTCTAAGGTATCTGAATAACATAAAAGAAACTTTACAATTAGCCATTCAAGTGTGTGTGTGTGTGTTTTTTGTTGTTTTTCACCATTAGTTTGCGACATACCCCGACCCAAAATGATGATAAATATGGCGCGTGTAGCATCTAAAACATTTTCGAACTTATTAAAACTATAATAGAATGAAGCTGTGGATTATGGCTTCCAGTTCATGATGATAACTGCACGTAGTAATTTTAACTGGATAGTTATTCAACATTCTTTCCCCTTCATTTGACTATTACAATGACTGAGTATGTTAAATTAAAACGTTTCTGGGATCTAATTAAGTTGTTCCATCTCAATGTCGCCACATATGCTGATGCTAGGTTAAACGGCCATGCATCTTGACATTAGACCTATAGTGTGGTTTCCATTCCAAAAGACGACAGTTTCCTTGTGCTATTTTCAATAGTGCAATCACACAAAACTCTGACAACTTGACCAGTATGTCTTCATATGAAATAGCATGAATGCTCGTTTCATTCTTCAGTTGCTTGAGGTACTTGATAGTTAAGAGAGATATGTCATGGAAGTAGCTTATGCCACATCTTTATCAAAGCTATAGTACGACTTATTGCAGGTCCTGGTGCCCCAACTTGATCCAATTTATTTTGTTTTCTTAGATTCCCGGTATGGAAGTTCTAAATCTCCGATTTAAAGGTGTCTTTATGGCATAAGTGTATGTTTATTTTGCATTATAAATGGTTTTATACGAACCCTTCACAAAAACGAACAATTTTCGGTAGTATCGCTATCACTCTATCTACGAACGTCAAACAATATCAAAATGTAGTTTTGATGCAACTTTATATCGGAAATAATTGTCTCGTGACTTTCTGATTTGTTTATTCAAAATATTTTTAAAACAACGTACTCAAACCTCTTCATTTTACATCAGTTTCAGATTTTGTGTTGAGTTTGGACTATTCTGACCCTCCTCTAAACCATGTGATAATGAAAAATATAAAAATAACAATTCTGGATTTAATGGTGAGAAAATGTTTAACCATATATTAGAAATTTGGTCTCGAATACAAGAGTAAAAATAAGAAAATCGTTTATTGCAGTTAAGTAAATATTATATGTGAACATCAAGATGAAATACTTTAAATTAATGTTCTATGTAAACATCAATATGAAATACTTTAGTATATATTATATGTAAACATCAAGACGAAATGTTTTAAATAAATATTCTGAATAACCACCAAGATGAAATAGTTTAAGTAAATATTTTATATAAACATCAAAATGTGATGCTTTAAGTAAATATTTTATATAACCTCCAAGATGAAATGTTTTAAGTAAATATTCTACATAATCTCCAAGATGAAATGTTTTAAGTAAATATCAACAGATATATAAAAGCCAAGTTTCGGTCGGTCAGTCAGTCGTTCCCGCTCGATTTCTCCGAATTTTGAGAATTACATGGGTCGAGTTCCAATTTTTTCCTGTAGTAATTCCTCTTTTGATTGCCAATTCCCATTTTAGTTGAATGTAATCGCTGACATAGGCGTAAATAGCTCATAGATTTCGGCACTTTTTCTGCAATGTAAAATCCTGTCAAGGAGGGAGTTCCTAGGACCAGATCAGGCATGGTGTTTTATTTATGACACCACATCATTATAACGTCAAGCTAGGTATGATCCGAACAGGAAAGCCGGGAAGACTTCGATGAAAAGTACGTCAAAAATGAACGCAAACTTATGCTTGGGAATTATTACGAAAAAGCCTTTGTTAAGACAAAATGAAGATACCAATTTTCTGTAAAGAAGTGGACGACTTTTCCTCAGAAGAAGAACAGGTGTGTTTTAATCTTTCATCCAAAGGCACCAATATCTAGCATGTTTGTTCAGTTATATGTAGTGAATTCAGGAGCAATATGTAGCATGTTCCTGGGAAAGGAAATTTATATTTCTTTATTTTGTGCACTGCCAGTTTTATGTGGAATAGTTTTGATTTCCAGTGGTTTATGGCGGGTTTTTACGCTAGTTGTACATAAACATCGAGATGAAATGTTTTAAGTAAATGTTCTATGTAAATACCAAGATACATTGTTTACATAATCAGCAAGACACAGAGGCTATGTAAATGGCCTGTGTAAATAGCAAGATACAGAGCCTATGTAAATGCCCTATTTTAAAAGCAAGACACAGAGGGTATGCAAAAGTCCTGTGTAACAGCAAGACACAAAAGATCTGTAAATGCCTTTTGTTAACAGCAAGACACAGAGGATCTGTAAATGCCTTTTGTTAACAGCAAGACACAGAGGATCTGTAAATGCCTTTTGTTAACAGCGTGTCACAGAGACTATATAGATGCCTTTTATTAACAGCAAAACACCGAGGCTATAAATACCTTGAGTAAAAGCAAGATAGAGAGGCTATGTAAATACCCTGAGTAAAAGCAAGACAGAGAGGCTATGTAAATACCCTGAGTAAAAGCAAGACAGAGAGGCTATGTAAATTCCCTGAGTAAAAGCAAGACAGAGAGGATATGTAAATACCCTAAGTAAAAGCAAGACAGAGAGGCTATGTAAATACCTTGTTTAAGCAGTAGACACAGTGGTTATGCAAATACCCTATTTAAGCAGTAAGACATAGTGGCTACGTAAATACCCTCTCTAAGCAGCAAGGCACAGTGGCTATGTGAATGCCTTAGGTTTAACGGCAGAGGCACAGTGGCTATGTAAATGCTCTATGTTAACAACAGAGGCACAATGATTACGTAACTGCCCTATGTTAACAGCAAAGGCACAGTGGCTAGCTAAATGCCCTATGTTAAGAGCAAAGGCACAGTGGCTAGGTAAATGCCCTATGTTAACAGCAGAGGCACAGTGGCTATGTAAATGCCCCATGTTAACAGCATGGGCACACTGGCTATGTAAATGCCCTATATAAACAACAAGACATGATGTCTATATAAATGTGCTATGAACACCTCAGTAAATATTTGTATGTACGTAAAAATGACCAGTATCTAAATAAATACTGTATATAAACAAGATAGATTATATATATAATATTATGATCATGTTACTTTATACTTAACTGATACTATAATTGTACTTATATTACATGTGTTGATAATTTGTGTACCATTACTGATGCATCTCTTTATTGCGTTACATGTAGTTAACGTTTTTATTATTTACATATAGCATGTAAAGTGTTTTTTTACCTTCAGTAAAATATTTGGTAATGCATTGGTGTATGTTATTGTCTGCATTTTAACACCTTTAATTAAGACACAGGGGCCAAATTACAAAGTAGAGTGTTATACAACTTTTACAAATTATTATAAGCATGACCAAGTAGTTAAAGCGCTCGACTCGCGACCTGAGAGTCGCGGGTTCGAATCCTCTCCCTCCAAACATTCTCCCCCTTTCAACCATGAGGGGGGGGGCGTTATAATATGACGGTCAATCCCACTATTCGTTAATAAAAGAGTAGTCCACGAATTGGCTGTAGGTGATGATGACTAGCTGCCTTCCTTTTAGTATTTCACTGCTAAGTTAGGGACGACTAGCGCAGATAGCCCTCGCGTAGCTTTGCGCGAAATCCAGAACAATCCTAAATTATTACAACTACATTTAAATAGAGATTACAGCTGCCCTCCTAACAACGCATACTTGTTTTCTGGCTTATGTTTTTAGATGCTAGTTTCCCTCTCTAATCTATCCTAATATGTAATTAATATACATCAGTGGGTGTTCCTTGTAATTCAGATATTAAGTTTGTTACTAAAGTACAGAGGTAATCCAGATATTCAGCTCTGAGTGGAACTTCTTTACAGGTTTGTTACACGGACCAGACTTTGTATTAATTAAATCTTGGTTGCTTCTTCTGAAATAAAACCGATTATTTAAGTTCGTGATCTACTAAAACTGATTTTTTACGAAACTTTTTAGGTTTCACAACAGATTTTTTGTTCATTTTTACATTAAAATGTTATGTTTATGTGTACTAAGTCCATCGCATGTTCTTGGCTACGATTATGTAGTGGTCGGCTTCTCAAAATTTTGGGTCAAGTAAGTCAGGGGTCAAGTTGATGTTGTTGTATGTTATTAAGCACAAAGCTACACATAGGACTATCTGTGCTCTGCCCAACACTGGTATCGAAAACCGGTTTCTAGCAGTATAAGTCCACAGACATACCGCTGTGCCACTGGAGGGCGGTCAAGTTGATACTTGAAAAAATTAACATCTCGTCCTCATTTTCATTTTTCAGGGAAGAAATGGTCCAGAAAACGTAAGCTGAAAGAACACCCTTATTTTCTAACTTAATTTTCAGTAAAGTCTTTATTAAGTTCTCCATCTCTGTAGCTGGATTGATGTCAAGATCAAACACATCTTTAGTGCTGAATAAGTCTTAAATTTAAAAGTTTAAATAAAAATTGAATATTGAACTTGTCGCTGGTTGGAACGGGATTGGTAATTCTGACCAATCGGAACCAATTAGATAGGGGGAATAAAGCAACAATACCAGCCTATCCTGTGACAGATCAAGAATTCAGGCTTTACTACTGGTACTTTATGAAACTTACATTAATCTGAAATGTTCTCAAACTATCGATGTATAGTAATAGGTAAAGTTTCACACTTACTGTCTAACAGAAAAAATATGTTTACTGCAAGTAGTTTGATGGCCTTCTTCACTTTCTAATGTATACCATTTCACTTCCATGGCACTAACATTTAGTGATTGAGTGTTGTTCACCTTACAGGTCAAGCACTTCACATGGCAGTGACATCTAGTGTCTGAGAGTAGAGATGGGTCTTGTTCTGATACGTGTCAGCAGCACAGAAACATCTTGAACCCAGTTCGATTTAATCGTACCTGGTACTCTGACAAATTGGTCCATTTAACTTATGAGATAATACAGATGTGAGGCATGCGAAAGTGCATGAACTGCATCAATGAGTTATATTCATATGTTACAAATGAATCTCAGGTAAACTGGCTAGACCAGGAGTCTGATGATGGGATTAATGAGTTGGAAGAAATGAAGATTCATTTTCGAGTCATACTGAGTTACCCGACGAGGAAGAAAAAGCTGAAAGCACCAATCTCGTAGGTCATGATGATAAAAATGAGGAGTGGCTGGACAGACAGTTCCAACCTTCAACCAAACCACCGAAATCAGCCACCCAAAAGATGTGCATGGAATAGATATTATCACCAGCTAGGACAGTCAGGCAGTTGAAATATTGCTGACTGAAAGAATGTCATGACCCTTGCTTTTCGAGCCATTGAGTGGTAGAGTCAGGCACAACCAAAGCACTACAATGTACTGTTACTAGTCGATCATCAACAGATAGGATGGTAAGGTAGTTGAAAGACCACTTGGCTGCTAGGTCATAGCAATCCTTGCTTTTTGTGCTATAAAGTCTATGACCTGCATTGTTTGATTAGAATTTGCAAATCAACATTGACCAATGATTCAAAGGGTGTTGTGACCCTTGTTTTCTGAGCTATCAGGTGTTACCATAAGATACAATGTTGGCACTAAATTGTAAGATTACCATTCGATCCGCATTAGTTAGGACAGTTGTTTGGTTTAGAAACCAATGACTGAAATTACTTCAATTATTACTTTCTGAGCTATCAGGTGTTACCATAAGATACAATGTTGGCACTAAATTGTAAGATTACCATTCGATCCGCATTAGTTAGGACAGTTGTTTGGTTTAGAAACCAATTACTTCAATTATTACTTTCTGAGCTATCTATTAATGTTGTCTAGCAGAGTGTATGGACTACATTTTGAGATTATTATTTGATGACTGACAAATAGAACAGGCATGTAATTAAAAAATAGTTACTGAAAAGGTGTCCAACCTTGCTTTCTGGGCCACTGAGTGAATGTTCTGAAGTACAATGTGGTCCAGCATCTCAAGAATGTCACAGAAATAATCTTCCTGGGTGGTGAGATCTTTACAGAGCATACCAACCCTGTAGTCAATAGACTTATTTACCTGGGAAGTATGCTGGTTCTACAAACAAAGAAAAGGGAGTTGTACTTCCTCTGAGTTCACACTGAAGTACATTAGTAACATCATGAATATTAATCCTGACTGATTAAAGTTTTAATTAAAAGGTACAAGTTCATCCAACTTTTGCTAGTAATTATTTATTTCATCATGCTTGAAATAGAAAAGTTTCATGGCTCCTAGCTTCAGAAGGTAACCTAAGAAGGTTACCAAAGAACTTCATTGGGCAGCTGAAGGCATCTAATATAAACTACTAGAGTATTTGACAATGTTAATATACCTATATAGCAATATATATATGTTTGTTGTCACATACAAGTATACGAACATTACTTAAAGTCATTCATAAGTGTTAGATAACGTGAGCTTGTCAGCTTGAGGTTAAACTTGAAACAAAGATGAGAGGGGAAAATGTGGTAAGCAGACATATCCAGAATTTTTTTGTTTTAATTTGTTTCTATGCAGTTTTGGCATAAGATTCAAATTGGTTCTTTCTAGTTGCTTTTGTATCTATATTGTTCTCTAGCAGACATTATCCACTTTTCTCATGGGAATATTGTAATAACTTTGTGCTTTTTGTCGAAATAGGTCGTCGTTACTACCAATGTCTTGAGTAGGCCAAATAGACAATATCTAGAGGTTACAACCTTTGTCTATTGTACAAGAATGATCAGTCACATGAGGATGCATATCGTCATTGGCTAAAACAAATACTACTCGTTAGCATGAAGTATTATTTTTGGTTAAAATATATAGAGTCCTGTTTAGTTTCAACGTAGATAGTTTTCCAGATATTCGTTTTGAGGGGGGAAAAATCTACCAATCTATTCACTAACGTCTTGTTTAAACTGAATCTTTACTGTTTAAGGTGTCTTTTTGCTTGAACGTTCTATTGGGGTTTTGTGCAATTCCTTGTGATCTCTATTATGAACCATACCAATTCTGACAGTTCAGCTTGATCACGTGCTCACCGGTAATCTTGATATCGTGACTAACGAAGATTTACGACTACTAATGAGTAAAGATTTAAAATTCCGTCAGTTTACAAAATTAATTGGAAACATACAAAACAATTAATTAGTATATCACTAAGTAAAGTTTTACAGCCGTGGGGGAGATGTACTGTGACGGTCAATCGCACTATTCGTTGGTAAAAGAGTAGCCCAAGAGTTGGCGCTGGGTGGTGATGACTAGCTGTCTTCACTCTAGTCTTTCACTGCTAAATTAGGGACGGCTAGCGCAGATAGCCCTTGTGTAGCTTTGCGCGAAATTCATTAAAAAAAAAATTCTCTTTCATCTGTTCGTCAATTTATTGTCAAACTAGCGTAACTACCCGGCTTCTCTCGGGTTATTAGGTTGATTTATTCCAGATGACTGTGTCAGTGTGTGTATTCTGAATCCATTTTAACATAAAAGTATAACCTGTATACTTTTGTTGCTTGTTTACGGGATGTGACTTGTTTATAAAGGCAACCTTCCCTCTGACTTATCCTCCGATTTATACTTAAATGATAAAAAAAACAAACCTCTTTAACTAACGCAACCTCTAAGTTAGAAAATAACAAATAATTTTGAATTTTGTAGTTTATACATTTCATTTTATACTTTCAGCACATAGCCTCTTAACAACAATATTAGGTTATACTTTTTATGATATAAAATCCATTGTTGGAACACATTGTTAACTAAACATACTGACTTTTCTATATCTTAGAAATTGTTATATAAGGAATCATTTCTTTTCTATGTGGTTTTTCGCTTGTTTGTCTCATTAAAAATATGCACAGGCCAATGCGCGCATGCACGTGCGTGTCTGTCTCTCTGTGATTTCTATTTGTAATATAAGGAAATACACCATTAACTAATGTTTGATACATTTATTGTGACAGTTTAGATTCTGAATGACTAATTTATTCACCCCATCGCGATTTTGAGAGAAACAGTGTTCACTGATTTGGTAACCAAAACTAAAATATCATTGATAAATCAAAAATTCACACTGAATGTTATTAAGAAAAACTATAGACATTATTAGATAGCTAAGAAAATGTCACTGATACTCCGATATTGTTAAAAGGAACAGTATAATCACTGTTTTTGAAAAAAAAGAAACTGTCACTGTTACACAAAAAGTCGATTCTGCTATTGTTGAGAGAAATAATATTCACTGACTTGAATATATTGTTGGTACACCGAAAAGTTCTTACTGATGTTGTTGATTATTCTTGACTTGATAGTATCTCACAGAAATAATATTCCCTGACTTGGCAACTAAGAAGATATTGTTGGTACACCGAAAAGTTCTTACTGATGTTGTTGATTATTCTTGACTTGATAGTATCTCACAGAAATAATATTCACTGACTTGGCAACTAAGAAGATATTGTTGATACACCGTAAAGTTCTTACTGATGTTGTTGATTATTCTTGACTTGATAGTATCTCACAGAAATAATATTCACTGACTTGGCAACTAAGAAGATATTGTTGATACACCGTAAAGTTCTTACTGATGTTGTTGATTATTCTTGACTTGATAGTATCTCAGATAATTTCATTCATATATCAAAACCTTGGTAACAATATTCACACTTTCTGTCTCTGTGATTTTTCGCTAGCTTGCCTCATAAAAGGATGCGCATGCGTGTATGTCTGACTGTCTGTGGTTTATAGTTGTAATATAAGGAATCACTGCATTTCTATGTGGTTTTTCTTTAGCTTGCCTCATTATGAACGCACATGGATAAATAATAATACTCAGGTGCACTCCTTGATGGTACACTTGATGGTACACTCCTTGATGGTGCAAAATTTCAGGTTTCTAGTTTTTTCCTCTTGGAGCTATGGCGGTCACATATTCTATTTTATGTGGTTTTTCGCTAGCTTGCCTCATTAAAAAGATGAGCACGCGCATGCGCGTACGCACGTGGATAAGATAAGTAATACTCAGGTGCACACCCTCAGCATGGGTGCAAAGTTTCAAGTGTCTAGGTTCTTTTCCCTCAGAGCTATGGTGGTCACACATCTTTTTTATATGGTTTCTTTGCTAGCTTGCCTCATTAAATATTAAAAAGACACATGCACGCAGATAAGTAATAATATCCAGGTGCACACCCTCAGGGTCCACTTAGTATGTGTGCAAAATTTCAGATTTCTAGGCTCTTTCCTCTTCGAGTTATGGCGGTCACACACACACAGACTCACAGACACGCCCTTGATTATTATAGATATAGCTTCTTTCGATGTTATTTTTGGTCTTTTTGTGATTGAGCTATCTCCTTCTTTTTTGCTGCAACTTACTTGCGTTTACTTAGCTCTTCATTCATTTGGTAAATAAGCATTGATTTAACTATTAATTAATTTTAATTATTGAATAATTTAATATTTGCTTTATGTCTTTGCATAAAAGCAACTTTTCGGTTTGGTTGGTTAATTCTCTCTTTTGAAATTATTTGCTTTCATCTCATTCTGAGTTACTTGCAAGGTGTTCCGTGCACGCTATATTTATAAAAGTCCTCCCACCACGAATCTTTTGTATTCTTGCGACATGGTTCTCAAACATGTCACCCTTATCCAACAAAAATTGCCAAGCATCTGCAATTATACTTATCGGTATGTTATGTGGGATGCGTGAATTGTCAGACACTTATGCAAAACGCGTTAATCCTTTATTAAAATATTCTTTGTTATGTTAATAAAATTAAAACGGTAATTAATTTTGTTATACTAAATTAATACAATAAATAACACACAATAAAGATATAGTGTATTTAATATGAAATATTTATATGCAATTAAAAGGAGTACAACGTTAAAATAATTACACAATAGATAATTTATTTAAAACAGGGCCAACAATAAAAAGTCTCTGCATGTTTGAGCATTCTTTGAATTTCGCACTAAGCTACAATAGGGCTATCTGCGTTCTCTTTCTCTAATTTAGCAGTGATAGACTAGAGAGAAGGCAGCCAGTCAACACCTCCATCGCCAACTCTTAGCCTACTCTTTTACCAAAGAATAATGGGATTGACAGCACATTATAACGCCCCCAAGGCTGAAAGGGCGAGCATATTGGAACCCGCGACCCGCAGGGTGCGAGTCGAGCGCCCTAACCACCAGGCCATGCTAGGTTAGGTGGCATAAGAACACTAAAGTATGTAGAATCTTTTTATTGTGTAATTACTTCAACTTTGTACTCATTTTAATTGTATAAAAATATTGCATAAGTGCCGTTTTAAGTGCCTCCCAGTAGCACAGCGGTATGTCTGCGGACTTACAACACTAGAAACCGGCAGATCACACATAGCCCATTGTGTAGCTTTGTGCATAATTACAAACAAACAAACTAAAATTAGAGTGCAAGGTTTAATTATTACAAAATGATATTTCATATTTTATGCACTAGATGGAGCCATTAGACATTCATATTTGTATCTGTGACACAGCAGTACTTGCGATGTTCAATATTAAGATACTGGACATTTTAAAAGGTAATCTCCAACAATAAGCAAAAAATTATGATAATAAAAAAAAATAATTCCTTAGCACATAGATTTTGTGTAGGTAGATAGTTTTCCGAAATACTGGAACTTTTAAGAATACCATCTCTTTGGTGTTAAATACACTCTAGAAACTTACGCAAACATTAATGTAAACATAAATATATATTATCACACTTGACTTACTGTTAAGCACAAAGGTACACAATGGGTTATCTGTGCTCTCCTCACCGAGGGTATCGAAATTCGATTTTTAGCGTTAAACAGCAAGTACTTTATATTAAGAAAACGGCCAACATGCTCATTAGGGAAAGTCCAATTTTGTAAAAGATTGTATATGAACATTTCCAAATAATATTATACTTAAAAAATAATTGCGATCTTTTTCCATTCCTGAAGTCACTCAGTGAGCTTGCAGTAAATATACGGACTTACAAACACTAAAATCCGGGGTTCGATTCCCCACGGTGGCCACAGCAGATAGCCTAATGTGGCTTTGCTTTAAAACAAACAAAAAAAAACGTTCCTGAATTTTATATTTATACCTCAAAGTTTCAGATACGAAATAAAATAAACAAAAAGCAGTTATTTTTTTTTGGCATATCTAGGCAGCGCAGCGTTTAACAGAAAACGAAAATACTATTATCTTAATTACACAGGCCTGCGATGATTTTATTGTCTTGACATTTTTATATGTTCTACAGTAATTTCTGTAGGTTGAATCCGAAAATAATATTCGTATTTCTCCCTCCCGCACAGATTTTTCACAAACCGTCATAACGCAATACATAAAAGAAAAACCACAACACGTAGTTTTGAGACTAAAAGACGTAGATTTCACACACAAAAAATCAGGATGAATGAGGATACATATTCGTTTGACATCAGAGTTCTTCCCTATTCTTCAGTTTATTTGTATTTTTGTTAACAAACATAATAATAATTGTGGTAAACAAAATAACAATGTGATCTAGCTAAGAGTTTCTTTTTCTCCCCGATTTGTAAAAAATCCTTAAGTCATAAAAAATTGATATCATTTTCGAAATCTGCGTAGCTGAATTATGGAAAATCCGTTATTAAAACCGAAACAACTTTTATGAAGTATAAATACGCAGTCTTGTTTTATTTTTCTACCCGTAACACGTACAAATCTAAAGAGCACAAATGTATGCTCAAGTGGAGATATAACGTATCTGTCTAATTTAAGAAGATTGAAGAAAATTAACCTCTGAGCACAAGTATATTTAATTCAAAGCAGATTCCTAATCTCTCAAACGTGCAATGCTGTCATGGGTTGATTTATGATAGAATTGTGGAAATATTTCCATATAAAAGTATTAAAGGAATGAGAATGTTAAAAGAGGTGCATGGGTTGATTTATGGTAGAATTGTGGAAATATTTCCATATAAAAGTATTAAAGGAATGAGAATGTTAAAAGAGGTGCATGGGTTGATTTATGGTAGAATTGTGGAAATATTTCCATATAAAAGTATTAAAAGAATGAGAATGTTAAAAGAGGTGCACAATATCTCCAAGATAAAATAAAATATTTACGTCAGCAAGGAGTTCCAAACACGCCCCAGGCAGATTTGGAGCAATGTATTAAAACACAAAGTGAAGACTATAGTTGCCAATAAGAATACTCAAAACAATATTTTATGGTTCTTTGGGCAAGCACAAAACAGGGATTTGAAGATGACGAACAAAGAAAATGTTCACAAGTTTCCAGAAATTGTCGCGAGGAAGATGGCTGAATAAATTGTAATCACGACGATCTCATTCAATCTACTGCTTCTATGTGGCTCCAATAGAATTTGTGTTGCTTATATTTGTCTTGGAAGTCAACGTCAGACGATAAAGCGGAATCGTGACAATGAGGATGAGCACAGTTTAGAATGGGAAAAGTTGCTCCAGACGACTCAAGACCTGAATAATGTTTCTTATAAAATTTGATTTAATAAGTAATAATGTATGAAAAATATATTGTTGTAACGTGTTCTATCGTTAGGCTGGCCCTTTCTAATTATTTGACAAAAATAATGTCAAGTCTAGTTTACGTAAGGATAAAGAATTAATATATTTCTTCAATAACGTTTGCCACAGGCAAAATTTACTTCTAGGCCTAACTTACCTATAAAATTTTATAGTCCCTCAACTTAACACGCTAATTAATTTACTGTTAACTAAATACCAGATAAACTTACAGAATAATGATTGACTTCTCAAAGATTATTTCACTAGGTCTCGTATTTATATCATAATCTTATCTCTACATACTACACGATACTTCTTGTCTCTTAACTTTAATGAAATTTATAGAAAAACTTGTCATCAACCTCTAATAAACAAGCAAACATCTAAATTAAAATATTAAAAACGTAGCTTACAACACTGCTCCTCCTTCGAGTATGACTTCCCTTAAACAGCTGTAATACACAAACAAGACAGAACACTACATTGTGCATTCATTAAGTCTTTTCATAGTTTTCTTTTCCAAGAGTTATGGTATACAGATGTTATGGTCTATTGCCCCTTATTGTCATATGCTGTTCTGCTACTGGGGGAGTTTACTCTATACAGGTTGTCGAGTGAATCCACCGGCTACTCTGTCTATGGTGATACTCTGATAGTGGTCTCGGTGGGAACCCTAAGATCTTTAATAGGTTTACTTACTGCTAACAAATTCTTCTCTGAAGATACTCAGCCGGGTTTTACATTCGCCAACATAATGCCTAAGGTAATCAAGATGGATAGCCTTTGGCTTTGCTGCCTTTCCTCCTGGATTCTGTAAACCACGCAATGATTCTTTTCAATGAAATCACTTTCATAAAGGAACCTTAGTGTTAACCCTAATGAAAAAACTAACCACAACGTATGAACATGTAGAAAAACACAATTTCGTTAATTATAAAAAAAAACAAAGTGAATATAAAAATAACAAGACCCAGACTTAAGTTTTTAAAAATATGAAAAGAAGAAAAATGACAGTCAACATTTCTAAAAAAAAAATCGAAGAGAAAATCATAACATTTTACAAGTTATTAAGGATTCTTAAAAACTGCTCTGAGATAACAATATAGAGTAATATAGTATTCAAGGGAAACAAAGACCTCACAAAACGAAATCATCTAGCAAACACAGTACGCACAGAAGACTACAAAACCATTTCAAAGTGGTAAAAAACAGTGCTATAAGAACGACAGAGGAGTTAACTAAAAAACGTACAAGAAAATTAATTCAATGGAAATCAAGCATGGAAATGAAATTTAAAAATTAAGAGCTAAAAGATAAAAGAAAATCATCAATCGAACTGATATAAAGTTAACTCAAAAGCAAGTAGGTTTCCTAAACAGTGGTCTATAAATTGCCTTAATGCCAAACGTTTGTTTGTTTGTTAAATTTTGCGCAAAGCTACTGGAATGTTATCTGCACTAGCCGTCCTTAATTTAAATGTTATAAATTAGAGGTAAGGCAGGTAGTCAATAGCACTAACCGCCAAATCTTGGGGTATTCGTTTACCAACGGAAAGTAGAAGTTACCGTCACTTATAACGCTCCTTTAGCTGATAGGGCGAGCTTGTTCGGTGACGGGATTAGAACCCGCAACCAACAATTTGTGAGTCGAGCACTCCAGCCGTCAACTCATGTTAAGTGTAAATACCAAAGGAATTACTAATTCAAAAACAAGTTACTCTGAAGAACTAAGTATGAAATTAATCATCATAAACAATCATGTAAATAAAAAATTAAAAGATAATGAAAACAAGAACAATTATTAAACAGAAAGATACTAAAGAAAATTCTTACAAAATATACAGATCCAAAATGACGAATTATTTACCTGAGAAATCGAAAACAGGGAACAATAAGTATATTCCTAAAGGAATTTTTGGTGAAAGCATAATATTAGTTTGTTTGTTTGAAGTTAAGCACAAAGCTACACAATGGGTTATCTGTGCTCTGCCAACCACGGGTATCGAAACCCGGTTTATGGCATTATAAGTCCGCAGACATGCCGCTGTGCCACTAGGGGAAGGTACGGTAAAGAGGGGCAAAAACCATTAATTTTAAAGAAACTACAACCAGTGAAATGAGTAATGATCACAACTCTGATAAATATAATATTATCAAAAAAAAAAAATAATACGAAAAAAAATTCAAAGAATTCATTGAAAATTCTATATAAGTTGTAGAATTAAAGTAAGACCTTAAGAAAACATTGGAAAGAGAACTAAACGCTTGTTATAAAATGATAAAAAGCAAACATTTGCTCAATATTTATCTTTATTTACTTAACGATGCAAGGATACCACAGTTACATAAAGCACTTAAGATACACAAAGAGTATTTCTCAACGAAACTAATCCTATCAACGTATGACTGCTTCAGTTATGAATTATTTAAATGACAAGCTTGGATCCTAAAACGATACACACACACACAAAGAAAGAGAAAATTGTCATATACAAGTCTTACGAATTAACAAATAAATTGAATATAGCAGCATATATAGCTTCGATATAGAGAGTTAATGTACACTCAAATACCAGAGAAAGAAGCCATTATAATAGCAATAATTAAAATAGATAACTATTAAAATAAAGATATCAAAATATATTTAGATGATATGCAACAATTATTGGATTAACAAGTGTTTTATGTTTGAAAAAAACTTCTATGTACCTGGAGTAGGTTTAAGAATGGAAAGCCCATTAACTTCAACATTATCAACTCTATTCCTCAACAGCGTATATACAAAGGCCATTGGTATATATATATATATATTTCTACCATTTTTCTGGTGTAGATATTTGAAAGATATCCTCTTCGGCTTTAAGGAGAAGAAGGCATGGTGTGATTTTTGAACATATTAACACACAACGTAAAGAAAAAGAAGAAAAGTATAAAATTCCTTAAAGCGAACAAAATAAACATTCAGTTTGAAGATTCATGAAAAGAATATTCACGATGGAATTTACGTAATGGTTTTCTGCACACGATAAAAATCGGAACATTAAAGTGGTGTATAATAACAGCACTGAAATTATGCACCAATGAAAATATGGAAGAGGAAACATAAAATGAGTGCCCTTCAAACGTAAATTATGGACACAATCAAGAAACTGAAGAAAAAATGGATACAAACAAAACAGGAATCTTGGACCAATACAATTTATATGCGTTACTGAGTTGTTACGTCTCTCGTCGTTTGTTAATTTCCGGTATAAATTCTTCCTGAGGAACTTCAGCGATACAAGTCCTTCCTTAAATAAAACTAGTTTATTTTTTCTCAATACAACTTTGAAATATACACAAAATTTCCGCAGTGACTGTAACTTAAACATACGCTATAATT
>NW_013669166.1:57947-73802 GCF_000517525.1 Limulus polyphemus
CCTTGATGACACCTGGTTAGTTCAACCTCTCTTTTAACACTTACCAGAATTTGGCCTTTGTTGTTTCCAAATGTCATTTTATCAAAAATAACTACACACTTCCTTGGTAGTAAGTAGTCCAACCCTAATATGCATTAGTCTTCAATGTCAGCAACGTATCCTTTGTGTCTGTCCTTTATGCCCATGAGCTCAATAGTTACCCACACTGGTCCCCACAACCTTGCATAATGTCCTGTCACACCACAGAGCTTCTGTATGGCTTCTGGTACTCCTTTGTGATCCAACATCTCAATGCTCACAAGTCTTTGCTGAGATGCAGAATCTATGACAAAGTTGCACTTTTGGCCATCCAGCTTTCTTGTCACGTAGACACTATGTGTGCTTGCCACTTTACACCTAGCTGTTTGGATTTTCATGATGGGGGTTGGTGGGCATCCCTCAACACCAACCACTATTGGTTTCCCCAAGGCTGACTTAGTGGTAGTATTCTTCTTACACTGGTTCCTCATATATCCTAGCTCTCCACAGTTCCAACAACCTTTCTGGGTAGCAGCCTTTCCTGCCGTGGCATCTTCCCTGTGTTGAAGTTTCCAGCATTGAGCTTCCTTGTTCCCAGGTTTGTTACAGTGCCAGCAAAGTCCCTCAAGCCTCTCTGAAAGCTTACCTTTTCTGATCTTGAATCCTGATGACTTTACCAACCTTCATACCTCTGTGCTGGACTTAACAGAGAATTCGAATTCAAGAGCTCTGGCCATTGCATCCTGCATAGTAGAGGGGTGTGCTTGCTTTACTTGTATCTTCAATTGTGGACTGTCCAAGGCATCTACAAACTGATCTTTCAGCAACAACTTGGGAACATCAGGTGGTGCAGTTGGGTAGGCTTTGTGTGCCATACTTTCCAAATCCTGTGCCAGCTCTTGCAGGCTCTCTCCTTTAGCCCAGACTCTCGTCCTAAACCTAGCCCTGTAGACTTCGGACTGATTTTGGGTTCCATACCTGAGTTCTAGAGCAGCTACCAGTGCTCGATAGTTGTGCCTGTCGTCTGCTGACAACTGTCCAAGTATTTCCAGTGGTTGTCCCTTCAAGCTCGTTGCCAGGTACACTGCCTCCTGCTCCTCTGTCCATCCATTCATTTCTACCAAAAGCTCAAATTGTGCTCTAAATGCTTCCCATGGTGCCTTCCCATCGAATTCCTGTGGCTTCCTTCGTACTGGATCACCTCTATTGCTGACACTCATGTCTGGAATGTGACTTCTGACAGAACTGAAGATGTCTGCATTAGGGTTTAGCTGTGGGGTCTGGAAGAGGCTTCCCGTTGTCTGAGGCTGATTATGTCGATGGCTAATATATCCTCCTTGAATAAAAGACAGTAAATCATCCTTTAATGTATTTAATTCACTCTGAAATTTACTAATGTTTTCCATTTGTACTTCTTGCCACAATTGTTGACTTTCCTGTAGTTGCTGCTGACTTTCCCGCAACTGTTAGAGACTTTCTTCTTGTTTCCTTTCTTGTTCCAGTCGTCACTGCTGTAGTCTCTCTTCTTGTTTATTTTCTTTATCATCCAACAACTGCTGTAATCTCTCTTCTTGTTTCTTATCTCGTTCTTCTTGTTTCTTTTCTTTTCCTCCAACAACTGCCATAATCTCTCTTGTTTATTTAGCTGTTTGAGCTGCCACTGTTGCAAGTTTTCTTCCACTGCTGTTGTCTCTCTTCTTGTTTCTTTCTTTGTCCTCCAACAACTGCTGTAATCTCTCTTGTTGTTTCTTTCCTCGTTCTTCTTGTTTCTTTTCTTTTTCCTTCAACAACTGCTGTAATCTCTCTTCTTGTTTCTTTTCTCGTTCTTCTGGTTCCTTTTGCTGTTCTTGTATTGCTGCCATCAAATCTGCTAAGCTATAGTTTGATTTGCCACCTCTCATTTTATTTTTATTCCTTTTTTTATTTTCAGTCCCACTCGCTGACACCAATTTGTTACGTCTCTCGTCGTTTGTTAATTTCTGGTATAAATTCTTCCCTAGGAACTTCAGCGATACAAGTCCTTTCTTAAATAAAACTAGTTTATTCTTTCTCAGTACAACTTTGCAATACACAGAATTTCCGCAGTCACTTTAACTTAAACACACGCTATAATTCACAACGATTCCCGCAATTTACTTACGGTTATCTGTCTCTATATCTGTCTATCTGCAATTATCTCTCCGCTTTATTTGCCGGGCATATTCACTAAAATAGAGGGCGCCTAGAAAAGACTAGAGTTGCCAGGAAAAGATCCTTCGAGAATCTCTTGACTTGTTACTAGCGTCATGTGACTTTCGCTGTCGTAACAGAGTAGAAATGAAATAAAACAACACGAATGTTAAAACAGAAAACAGGAATTAATATTAAAATATTTCTACCGAAGTTATATATGATATTTATTAATAGTATCACAGTGGTACAGTGTATCAAATATAATGCTTAGACTGCGAAAGTTTCTGTATAGAAGAAATATTTAGGAAACTAACGACCAGCAAGGAACATGAAAAATGGGGAAAAAAGTCAAACTTAAATGAGATGTGATTGAAAAACAACACAAAATAAATTTAAATAATTTTAATATATTGAGTCTATAGAAAAATCGAAACAAAAGAATAAATTTGGAAGCACTAAGAATGAAATACTTAAACCTAACATAAATACAACATCAGAAGCCTCTTAAATTGATATTAACTTATTTAAATTAAAACCAAATGAAGCTATTATGATCACGAATACAATTAATTGATTGAATGTACTTGTAAATGTTGTACGTGATAATTTCTCACTGTACTGAAATATATCGATTATCCAATAAATACCTGTTTTAAAACTTTACACAGATGAGAACAATGCTTAAAATACTAGGACAAGGTTTAAAGTACAATAGTTACACGAGAATACTTTCCTGACCTCACGAGTGAAGGTCAAATCATTTCATTTGTCAACATATTTTTAGATCCCACATGAAATAAGGAAATTAAAGAACGTGTCTGAGAAAGAAGCAGTTATACAAACCTCTTCTTCATCGTTCAAGTCTACAGGCATCAAAGTTGGTATTTGTTTTTGCGTTAAGTGCTTGGACGTTTTAATGAAATGCTAGGCTAATACAGTCGTGAAAAATCGATGTTAAACTACGGAGATACTTGGTTCGTTGATGAGGAATTAAAAGGAAACACTATTATTAACTTGGAGCAGTATAGCTCTAATAATACCCGCTTAACAAAAGCGCTCGTGCCTAATTGGTAACATCGCGTAGCAACCAACCCCTCCCTTCAGAATGATCAGAAAACACGCGTCTTCTCCCGATAGTTCATTATCACTCGGCCTTTGTAGCGCCCGTATAATGAAGTCACAAGTCTTTTCTCGTACTGCCGCCTACCAAGCACTTAGAAGGTTTCCTGAAATGTTCGACTAGCTGGATTACACATGTTTTGTGTTATTCATTCAAAGTGGTAAATTCTACCGAACTGACATATCTGTAGATCAAAGCTTACGTTCCACGGTTTCATTAACGTTTTGTTCATTTAGTCTCGCTTGACAGATTAGAGGAGATTCAAAAGCAACTTATAATTTAATTTTCAAGTTCAGAGTAATATCTATCGTATATATATATATTTACGTAACTCAAGATTTAATTTCGTATTAGATTAAACAAGCTACTGTATAAATGAATGGCTGTAACTACAGAGAAGGCAGCTAGTCAATGGCACCCGCCGCCAACTCTAGGGACGGAAAAAATTGCCAAGATAGAAAAAAGTTTAGTCTTTAATATGAGGATAGTTTGATCAATCTTGTTAGAAAAGAGGGTAAAAAAAACATTGAAAACACAAGAACTTTTATATCCCGAGCACTTTGTTAACAGTAATAAGTGCTCATATTTTCCGGTCTTGTTAGCATTACGTTAGTTTGAGTTCCCCGATGGAACAGCAGTAATATCACGGACTTACAATGCTAAAATCCGGGATTCAATTCCCGCGGTGGACATTGCATATAGCCCAATGTGGCTCTGCTCTGAAACAAACAAACGTTGGATAAAGTCAGAAGCAGTGATTTTTTTTATTTTCTAGTATCTTTAAATCAAAACAGCAACTACACAAAGAGAAGATAAAATCCAGATCAAATGAGGATACCTTGACGGTGAAATTAAGGTATTAATGAGATGTATTTCAACAACTACCAAGGCTGTTAATATGTTATTTTCTTGAATATACTTAAAGATAGAATAGGCGTTTAGAAGTTTCACTAAACTTCAAACGGCTGTGAATAACTACATGCACAATACAGTGCATTTTCGATGATTGATAATTCAAAATAGATTAGTAAATACTGTAAGTAAAACAGATTTGAAACTCAGAGCAAGATGAAACAAAAGAAATAGTTGATTCTTTGTCGAAGAGAAGTGTTAGTACAAAATAAATTATTTATATATGTGTCATACGTAAGCATGAGAGATGGGTGTGGCCTAATGGTTATCGCGCAGAACGTGAATTCAAGGATACATATTTTGCATTCTGTTTCTGTACAACCACTCTCCGCACTTTGAAAATGTGCGTGCGTTATAGGAGTGATGGTCAAATCCCACTATTAGATTAGATTATCCCAAAAGTATCCGGCGAGATCTATTAACTGGCTGCTTTTCACGATCAACAGCATCCATTGTTAACTCTCAGGAACGGATCGCACACATATGTCTTGTTCTGATATGATCTGATATTCGAACTTTCAAACAGGTAACCATGATGTAGCCTAGAGGAATTGGTAGTTCATTTAACAATAAAAAATGATCAGTCATGAGATATGTACTCAAAATAACCTACTAATATGTTTTTGCCTGCCATTATGAGGTCTTTATGTTGAGTGGGGGAATGTTGTAAGAGTAAGTACAGTTATCTTTTACTTAACAGCATTACAAAGTTATGTATGGCTTGTTTGAAATGGGAAATTACAAAAGTTGGTATAGCTATCGTTGAATGAGAATGTATAGTAAGTTAGGTATGCTTGAGAGAATGTTTTGACATGGGAGAGTTGTTGATGGTTTGTACCTGTCCAGAAAGTTTTGTACGACGTTTCCCGCTGTTAGCTCAAGTCTTCGTCTGGTCAAATTGTTCAGTTTGTTTCTACTTTACTAGGTAGGATTGTTGTAGTTGTGAATTCGAAACAACAAATATAGCAAAGTAGGACCGAGAGTGACTAGAGCGCGGTCCTCGCGGAGAGCTCTAGCGGGAATGTATTGTAACGTTATCATAGTTGACCTGGAGTTCCAGCTATGTAGAGACGAGTTTATGGTCTTCGTGAAAATCTAGATATTGATCGCTATTAAGAGCTGGTTGTGAGTCTTTTTTGAATTTTCCAGTGTTTCTTAGTATTCAATATTTGTAGTTGATTCCAGTTGATGTTATGGTAGGTGTTGGAATTGTGTTCAGTTAAGGCGGATTTTTCCTGATAAAGACGTCTGGTAATATATTGATATTCTCTTACTTGTTGTTTAACAGCTCAATCTGTTACCCCAATGCGTAGGCTTTTCCACATTTTATGATATTTTGTAGATAAATTTGGTCAACTTATCTTAACTTGCTAGATTGGTTATTTTTTGTAAGAACATTTTTTAATTGCCTGTCGGATTTGAAATCGACTTTTGTATCGACATTTTTTAAAAAAACTTTAATTTTATAACTTATTTTTGGGTTAAAGGTATAACTGCGGTTTTCTGGGACTAAATCTGTAGAAGTTGAAGTTATTGGTAGCTATTTGATTGGAGGACTTTCTACAAGTGTCAGTTATTGGTAGCTATTTGATTGGAGGACTTTCTACAAGTGTCAGTTATTGGTAGCTATTTGATTGGAGGACTTTCTACAACTGTCAGTTATTGGTAGCTATTTGATTGGAGGACTTTCTACAAGTGTCATTTCTCACACGGGAATTGGTTATTGTCACAATAATAAATTTACACTACTTATTTTAACAGAGTACAGGTGGTTAGATTGGAAATTATTATGCTATCATGAGATGTTTTCTGTTTGTGGGGCAACAGCCTTATCCGTGGAAGAGAATGTTCCTGAACAGGATGGAATTGTTTTAGTTGGTTTTCTTAGTTTAGTTTCTGTATAGTGCAGTGGATGTTTTGGTCTTCAGTGTAATGGAATGTTTGGTTTATGCAACTGGGATATTCTGTTAACTCGTCCTTAACTGTCTGGCCAGGTGCCAAAGGTGTTGTCAACGTATCTGTCACATAATGGTTTTGGAGGCAGAGTTCAAAGCTCTGGATTCAAATTATTCCATGCAGGTGTCACTGAGAATAGTTGAAAGAATGCATCTACGAAATATAATTAAGTGTTGTTTGTGCGGCGTGGAAATAACTCCATGATTGAACTAACATTTAATGTAGATCTAAAATCTAGGGTGATGTCTTTTTTATCATAGAAAAAGTAAAGTTGATGGGGACACATTTGTGTCATCTAAGCTCACAAGTCTGATTGGAGGATTACTTGTTTGATTTCTTCGACTAGAAAATCTCTAATTATATAATTGGTTTCAGTGTTATCTTGAAAAGGTGAAGGAATTATTTTGAAAGTTGGTGAAGAAGTGAGCCAACGGCACTGACAATTGGTCGGAGAGGAATTTCTGGTTTTTGTATTTTGGGTAGTCCATAGAACGGTGGCGGATTTATTTTGTTAAGCATGGTTTTGGTGACGTTTTCTAGTTTATGTATGTTAATTAATGTAGCAGTGGCTTATTCGAGTTTGTTAATTGAACTTATTTTTTTTTTTTTTACGGATTTATTTTATTTATATTTCTTGGATGATTATTCGTTGTGTTGTAGTTTGTCCAATAAAATAATCTTGAGATAAATTAATAGAAACTTCATATTGATTATCTTATTAGAAATTAAACCATACGTTATACTGACGTATATTGAAAAGTATTGTGATTTTATGACGTCATCAATTTTGAGATATATCGAAGAAACTTCTCTTCTTAAATTAAGAAGAGAAATTAAATTTATTCTTGTTTTCTTTATTCTCATTAGAGATATTGTAATTTCTTTTCAACTTTTTATCAAGTAAAACTAAATAAATTGTTTCTGTTTTTTAATATATAATGAAAATGGTATACAACAACTAATGGGGAAGAAAATGAATATAATACTATATATATATATATATATATTCCAAAATATACAACTTAATTGATTTGGTTAATAACAGTAGACACTAGATGGCACTCCTTCTCAAGTAACTCCTGATGATAATTTTTGAATTATAGAAATTATGAATCGTACCTTGATTCTATGCTATATCGTTAAGTGATTATCTCAAAAGCCTAGTGCAGTGTGTAAAATTTGTTGAAACTATCTTAGGGATTTCGCACCACTTCTGGTCTTTTTCATGTAATGTTTTTAAACTATCACTGTACTGTAGACAATACAATATGAAAAAAATTAATTGTTCTCGGAAACATACCGTTCAAAGTTAGCCTAAAGTTCAATCCCATTATTAAATCATTCTGTATTTCACTTTCCTTAACTGTGTCGTTTTTGTTTTTTTTTAGTCTGTCTGTAACCTGCTTTTGCGTATCTTCGAAACATATTTTTAGCTTTAAGACTAAATCATACCCTAAATATCTTTAGTGTCAATTTCAAAACTAAATTGTTATTAAATTTCAAACGCGTCCAGTTCTTAAACTTAGTAGTTCAACGAATTTCATTAATCTTATTTTAAACTAAACTCGAGGCATCAAAACATTTTCTCTTCGTAAAGTGGATTTTATAAAACCGAAGTTTGTAAAAAATATATATATATAAATAGATTTGTTTCTATTTTAAGGTTCTGTTTTATTGAAATAAAACTGGTAAATATCACTTTTCTGGTGGTTAGGGCGATCGACTCGCGTTTCGATTCCCCATCACCGAACATGCTCGCCCTTTCAGCCATTGGGGGCGTTATAATTGTACGGTCAATCCCACTATTCATTGGTAAAAGAGTAGTTTGGGGAGTTGGCGGTGGGTTGTGTTGATTAGCTGCCTTCCGTCTAGTCTATAGCTGCAAAATTAGGAATGGCTAGCGCAGATAGCCCCGTGTAGCTTTGTGTGGGTTGAGCTTTTTCCATTCTGTGAACACCTTTAATAAACCTTACATTTTCCAAAATATTTACAGTTGTCATTCCATTAGGATTTTCTGCTGCGAAACCTGAAATGGCTCTAAGAGCATCACAAATGGAGTTTTGTTGTTTAAATATAACCCCGATGCATGCTCCGATAAGTACATTACACTGATTTTCAATTATTGTTGTCAACATTATGATTTTTCTTGTCAATCATATTGTAATATTATCAAGAATGAAAATCAGTATAAAAACAATCTCAAGTGGTATCTGTGTGTCTCTTACTCAGTTGTGCTTGAATTGAATGTGGAATCCTGAATAGCTTACTTTCTTTATCTTCTTCCCAAATGTGTTTGTGTGAGAAGCCCCCGGTTTATCAGTCATGATTGCACAACGTACTCACTGAAGAAGTCGTAATGGTGTTTTACGAAGCGGGACTTCTTAAGTGCCTGGAGTCGTGATGTATAAAATGTTGCCAACCATTAGCTTATCAAACATCTACTTCCAAACAGTCAGGTTTGTTGATGTTGCCTCTATTGTCTTGTTATTACTTTGCTGTTTACACGTTATTTTGTTATCTCGGAACACTTGGTAAAAGGAATTTATTTTCTAAAAATGCTGTTGCCATTGTAATAGTTTTGTTATTGTCCGACATCAAGAAGCTCAATCGGCTATCAAATACAAATAATAAAGACGTTTGAATTAGAGCTATACAGATGAGTCTGTTTACACCAGAGGGAGAATAAGAAAAAAGCTGGATGACAGAGTGCTTGCCAAAGACAACATCAGGACCAGTAATGAGCTCAGTAGAGAAAACAAACTGAAGAATAGATACAACGAGGACACGTCTATGAATCAAAATGACAGTTTTGTGTCAAGAAGTTGGCTCGCGTGATACAGCGGTATCAGTCTAACATCACCAAAAAATGGTGTCTCTATTTACATCCGTCACGACAAATCTATCCTGGTGAAATGTCGGTGAAGAGCCAGATATCAGGAGCTAATACTAGTAGAAACTATTAAACGTTCTTGAAGTAATTTCTAATAAGAACCAGAATATTTTGAATATCATTTTTTGAATGGTATTTCATATAAAAATAGGTTTAACTATTCTTGTTATTCTTGGAACGAATGAATCCGTTAAACGTTTCAGAAGTCTATAGTTTTTGGTTGTATCGATGTTTGGATTATAGAAACTTTTACCTACAACTTATTGAAAAAAAAAGACATTAATTACTTATTTCTGACAGTTTTTGATAATATAATTCTTATTCGGTCGTATACTTTTTTGCGACTATGAACTAAAATCTGAAATGTAGAGTTTCTGTATCTCGTTGTTATATTTTGATAATTGTTTCTTTAAAATGTTAAAAATCCTCTGGTACTAACTACATCGGTGTTCTTTTCCCTCTGCCGGCCCGGCATGGCCAGGTGGTTAGGGCGCTCGACTCGCAATCTGCGGGTCGCGGGTTCGAATACCCGTCACACCAAACATGCTCGCCCTTTCAACCATGGGGGCTTTATAATGTGTCGGTCAATCCCACTATTCGTTGGTATAAGAGTAGCCCAAGAGTTGACGGTGGGTGGTGATGACTAGCTACCTTCCCTCTAGTCTTATACTGCCAAATTAGGGACGGCTAGCGCAGATAGCCTTCGTATAGCTTTGCGCGAAATTCATAACAAAGAAACAAACAAACAAGCAGTTTCTCCCGCTTTCGCCGCATATGTGAATACCGAGTGATCCACTATAACAGTTGAATAATCTACCATTTAATTTCAAATTGTATTCGATGGCTCAGCGGTAAGTCAGAGGGATTCTAACGTTAAAAATCGGGTTTCGTTATCATCGGTGGGCGGAGCACATATAGGTTGTTGTGTAGCTTTGTGCTTAACAAAAAACCAAAAAAAAACATTCTAAATTAATACCATGATGATGAAAAGAAATTTAAGTCTCCTTTTATGTAATTCAGTTTGTAAACTGCGTCGAATTAAACATATAGTACGTCTATTAGGGTAATAACCTAACGGATTTAATTTTTTAACCACCTAAAAGTATTCATTATTAACAATTAGAAACTGTTTCGGTAGATCACGATATTATTATTATTAACGAAAATTTTTAAATTCTGAAGTCTTATAAGAGTTTTTGTTTTGTTAGATTGTTTGTAGTTAAACACAAAGCTATACAATGGGCTACCTTTGCTTTGCCCACCACGAGTATTGAAACTCGATTTCAGTGCATGTCCGCAGACATACCGCTATGCCACTGGAGGGGCTTTTGCTTTCTTTTCAAAATGTTCATGTAAAGATATACAAGGGACTGCTTACAATTAGCAGTCCTTAATTTTAGACTGATGACCAGAGAAAAAGTTGCTAGTGAACAGTACTCACCGCCAATTCTTGTCTGACCAAATATTAGGGTTTGACTGTCACTCTCATGGCACGCCTTCGACTCTAAAGAGCGGAGCTCATTTTTTGCAGCAATGGGACGTGAACCACGAACCCTCGAAATCACAGTCCTAGCTCGCTTTCATTCAGGCAAATACTATCTAAAAAAGCTCTTACTATATGTCTATGGCTTGATTATACGTCAGCTGATGTCTAGTTAACAAGTTAATTGTGCGCGCAAAAAAATCATTTCGTTTAAATTCATTTATGGCAGAATCCTGTTCAACTATCCCGGTTAGCAAGAAGTGAGAGTGATATTTTATATACTGATTTTCTTTATCAGATGACTGAAATATGCCAAAACTCTATTCTGTTTCTTAAGAACTTGGAGAGAAATATTTAACTTAATTGGCATCATACTGTTTCCCTCTCTCTCTTTCTTTGCTTCTAAACATATAAGACCAAAATACAAAGCCAGCCAGATGTATCTCAGCTCTTCTTGATTTGTTCGACCTATAATAAAATGCAAAAAAAAAAGAATCGATTATTACACAATTCACACAGAGATGTATCAGATAGGCAAACTATTAATGTAAAGTGTGTTCAAGTAAACTTGAGTGCATGCTGTGAGACTTATAAACATTGTTATGTAAAATAGTTACAATCTTTGGATGTGCGTGATCTAATGTTCATGAGAACATTGAATAATTTCAACGATAATTCAAAACACATTAAAATAAATTCACAGTCACTTTACTAGATACATTGTATCTAAATGACAGCGAGAATTATCTGTGAGGTCCACAAATAGGGGTACTTTAGGGAGCTGAGATGTACAATTTATATGTTACTCTAAGAGTATTCAGTACTGCTTATTCGTATGAAAATGTTAAAGGCTGGTTATCAATTTTGTAAGTTGTAGAGTGACAGTCGAATAAAAGTCGAGACAAAAGTAGACAAAAAACAACTAGGACTGTGCTAACCGTGGATGTGTTATGGTACTAAGACTGTGACAATTGTGGATGTGTTACGGTACTAAGACTGGGTCAACAGTGGATATATTATGTACAAATACTGTGCCAACATGGATGTCTTATGATACAAAGACTGCCAACAGTGGATATGTTATGGTACTAAGACTGTGCTAACAGTGGATATGTTATGGTATTAAGACTGTGCTAACAGTGGATATGTTATGGTGATAAAACTATGCTAACAATGAATGTGTTATGGTACTCAGACTGTGGTAAAAGTGGAAATGTTATGGTACTACTAAGACTGTACTGACAGTGAATGTGTTATGGTACTAAGACTATGCTAATAGATGATATGTATGGTACTAAGACTGTAGCAACAGTGTTTATGGTACTAAGACTGTGCTAACAGTATATATATTATGGTACTAAGACTGTGCTAACAGTATATATGTTATGGTACTAAGACTGTGCTAACAGTATATATGCTATGGTACTAAGACTTTGTCAACAGTGGATATATTATGGTACTAACATTGTGCTAATAGTGGATATGTTATGGTACTACTAAGACTGTACTGACAGTGAATGTGTTATGGTACTAAGACTATGCTAACAGATGATATGTATGGTACTAAGACTGTGGCAACAGTGTTTATGGTACTAAGACTGTGCTAACAGTATATATGTTATGGTACTAAGACTGTGCTAACAGTATATATGTTATGGTACTAAGACTGTGCTAACAGTATATATGCTATGGTACTAAGACTTTGTCAACAGTGGATATATTATGGTACTAACATTGTGCTAACAGTGGATATGTTATGGTACTAAGACTGTGATAACAGTGAATATGTTACAGTGATAAAACTATGCTAACAGTGAATGTGTTATGGTACTACTAAGACTGTACTAACAGTGAATGTGTTATGGTACTAAGATTATGCTAACAGATGATATGTATGGTACTAAGACTGTGGCAACAGTGTTTATGGTACTAAGACTGTGTCAACATGAATATGTTATGTACTAAGACTGTGGCAACAGTGTTTATGGTACTAAGACTGTGTCAACATGGATATGTTATGTACTAAGACTGTGGCAACAGTGTTTATAGTACTAAGACTGTGCGAACAGTGAATGTGTTGTAGTACTAAGACTGTGCTAACAGTGGATATGTTATGGTACTAAAACTGTGCTAACAGTGGATATGTTATGGTACTAAGACTGTGCCAATAGTGGATATCTTATGGTACTAAGACTGTGCTAACAGTGGATATGTTATGGTACTAAGACTGTGCCAATAGTGGATATCTTATGGTACTAAGACTGTGCTAACAGTGGATATGTTATGGTACTAAGACTGTGCCAACAGTGGATATCTTATGGTACTAAGACTGTGCCTACAGTGGATATGTTATGGTACTAAGACTGTGCTAACAGTGGATATGTTATGGTACTAAGACTGTGTCAACAGTGGATATCTTATGGTACTAAGACTGTGCCAACAGTGGATATCTTATGATACTAAGACTGTGCCAACAGTGGATATCTTATGGTACTAGGACTGTGCCTACAGTGGATATGTTATGGTACTAAGACTGTGCTAACAGTGGATATGTTATGGTACTAAGACTGTGCCAACAGTGGATATCTTATCGTACTAAGACTGTGACTACAGTGGATATGTTATGGTACTAAGACTGTGCTAACTGTAGATAAGTTATGGTACTAGGACTGTGTGAACAGTTGATATGTTATGATATGGTTTTCATTATGTTCGTTGAAAATCAAGCTTATCTGTTCCATATATCAACATCAAAATGTTTATGTATGAACAAGATATTTTAAGTTAACAGGATTTAGAATTAATTTTTTTCAAATATCAATAACGAGGGCAGGACCACATCTTTGGACCATTCCATCAACATGGTAACCGGTCCATTAAATAATTAATCAACTAACTGACTCACTGACTCAATTCTTTCTAACACACTGAAATGACCAACTTACTGATATAATTCTCCTTAACTCAACAATTCATTCTCATTCAAGATAACTTCTAACTCAATGATTAAAACTGTCTCACACACTCAATAACTTACTAACTAGTTAACTTATTAACAAATTGACAAGCTGACTGCTGAACTCTATGTGACTCAATAACTAGCTAATACAGTCTGTTGTTTTTTATACATGCTTTCCCTGTACTTCCCGGAACTTCGAGATGTCGCGTCATCGTACATTCATGTTAAAAACTCCCAAATTTATACATTAACTCATATCCAACAACTGTGTTATGAAATACAAACGTAAATTTAATCTGAAAATCCATACTTAGAACATTATTTTTAAGTCGAAACGTTAAGAACATTTTAGAGCTTCAAGCTAGATTTTAAGTTTTATGTGCCCACGACTTAACCCATTATTTAGAGCTACATGTTAGAAACCGTTTTTGGAAATACAATTGAAAGATGAGTAAGGTTTCAGGTGTATTTTGAAACAGCACATTCTGGTTGCGATGCATAAGAAAAAGAGGCTGATATAACACCTGACGACGGCCGAAAAATTCTATAGTCAAAACGTTGTGAAACTAGTAATACACATAACAAAGACTTGAATAATAGTCCTAATAATTATACCAATAGTAATACTAACATCTCGTCTCAATCATTCTGCAAAACTATAGCATATTAAGTTACCTTTTGCGAGAATTGAAAAATTCGATGAAGTTGGGGATTGATATTTCTATGTGACGTCGATTACAGTTGAAAGTATATAGTGGTTAAAATGTGTTTATTAATGTATCAATCCTCGACGTCCCTCAATGGGTCAGCGGTAAGTTTACGGACGTACAATGCTAAAATCCGGCGTTCGATCCCCCCTGTGGACAGATTGTAAATAGCCGATTGTGTATTTTGCACAAACACAAAAAGAATAATAGTATTGAAGCGATCAGTTTGTACTTGTTATTTCACTCATTCAGTTTAGTTGGCTACCTTAACTGACATTGTTTTCTTGTGAGTTCTTTGTTTTGGATTTCATTGCTAATAGCATACCTCTCTAGTGTTACATCCTTTACAAGAGTTCTTAGTTTGATTAGGATTAAAATGCTGTTGTCGAGGAGCATATGTAAAACTAAAAAAAGTCTAATTAAATTGAATAACAATTGTAAACAGCGAAATATTAAAGTATGAATTTCAATGAATGACTCGACATTCAAAACTTTCACGGGTCATAAGTTTGAGTGTAAACTTTATGCCTGTTATGTTATCTCGAACAACCCTTTCAAAACCTTTCTTCTTTATCTTTCTCTCTCTCTTTCTGTCCATTTTTTGATTTTATAAAGAAAGCATTCCACTCGAGCAAAATTAAAAATAAGATTAATTTCGTTTCTTTTTCTTCTCTTTGCAATTCCGAATATTATAAAAAGAATGAGCCAGGTCTCGCGCTGATATTGGAGCTACTTCTTGCATCGTCTCTTATATTCATTCTGATTGCCAAGATTACGCACTATTAACCAACACTGTAATTTACTTTGTACTGAGCTTCTTTGAATGATAGCAAGGTTTGTTTGTTTTGAATTTGGCGCAAAGCTACTCGAGGGCTACCGGCGTTATCCGTCCCTAATTTTGAAGTGAAAGACAAGAAGGAAGACAGCTAATCAAAACTATCCACCGCCAACTGTTGTGCTACTCTTTATCAACGAGTAATAGGATTGACTGTCATGTTATAACGTCTCTACGGCTGAAAGGGCGAGGATGTTCGGAGAGAGGATTCGAACCTACGACTCTCAGATTACGAGACAAGTGTTCTAACCACCAGGCCATAACTATTTTAACAAACTTACTATAAGTCTAGTTTGTAGGGGAATTTGACTTTTCAAATAACATTTAATCAAACAAAAGGCACATAGCCTATTAGAGCTATAACAGTTAACTAGACAGGTCTTTGTTCCAGTTTGTTTCGCGATTTTTCTCGTAAAATCTGGAAAACAGCTAGTGACTGTGTTAATTCGGCTGAAAGTTTAGAAACCACAACTTTTGAACTTTAGTTTTATCAGTATATTTTAATTTATTTGCTTTTCATCTCACATTCTTAATAGTACCAGAAGGTATATCCAGCCTTGTCTTGTTAACATTACCAGAAGGTACATTCAGCCTTATCTTGTTAACATTACCAGAAAGCACATCCAGCCTTATCTTGTTAACATTACTAGAGGGTACATCCAGCCTTATCTTGTTAACATTACTAGAGGATACATCCAGCCTTATCTTGTTAACATTACCAGAAGGTACATCCAGCTTTATCTTGTTAACATTACCAGAAGGTACATCCAGCTTTATCTTATTAACATTACCAGAAGGTACAT
>NW_013669166.1:74320-81844 GCF_000517525.1 Limulus polyphemus
CATTACCAGAAGGTACATCCAGCTTTATCTTATTAACATTACCAGAAGGTACATCCAGCTTTATCTTATTAACATTACCAGAAGGTACATCCAGCTTTATCTTATTAACATTACCAGAAGTTACATCCAGCTTTATCTTGTTAACATTACCAGAAGGTACATCCAGCTTTATCTTGTTAACATTACCAGAAGGTACATCCAGCCTTACCTTGTTAACATTACCAGAAGGTATATCCAGCCTTATGTTATTAACATCATCAGTGGGCATATCCAGCCTTATCGCAATGATATCATTGAAATGGGTGTTTCTTTTAAAGAACTAACGACATTCAAAGATTTTGTTGCTTTTAATCTGTATGAAACTGGAGTAATTTTATGAAGTGGCTAACATGGCAAAATGTGTGAGCCATATATTTATATACTACTAAAACTCTGAGACTGTTTGTTTGTTTGCTTGTCTGTAATTAAATACAGTAAAAACGGCGCAGAATATCGCCATATTTGTAATAAAATGAGAATAGAAACAGAATAAAACAGCTTTTCTTAAAATCGAGCCACGAGTTACCGAGTTAGCGCCGATTTTCTGGTCACTTTTATAAACATTTCTAGCATGAGTAATTTTACATCACACTACCGTTCGCGCTCTTTACGAAACTTCTTCATTCAAATCTATTTCCCTGTCAATGTTCCCATCTTCATTAAAAGGCGTAAGATGACAAAAACAAGATCTTGAAGAATTTCTCAATAATGTGCCTTGGGTATGGTTGGTAATTCGAAGAAAAATAAAGTGTTATTGTTTCTTATTTGTAGAAGGTTTAAGATGAAAGATCATAACATAATGAACTAATTCATCACAATACCTGAAAACTCTGACTTAATTTTTTTGAAAAATGAAATAATCTTTTCTTTTGCTCCTGATCAACAATCAAATATCTTTTCTTGAATTATGAATAACATGAATAGATTGAAATATTTAATTAAATTATCTCAAAATAAACCTTCATTTCGGTGCAATATTGAAATTAGCTTGAATTCTTCATAACCTCTGAATAGTGGGTGACCTAACGAGTCACGGGTGGTCTAGTAATTTTTAAAGATAAAGGTTGTGCATATAATTGGGTTTTAAAACAGTTGCTTAAAATTCATTTGTTTCCAAAAGTAACGGAAACAACTTTTGTAGTACTAATTATTTATCTCCCCAGTACACAGCGTTATGTCTACGGACTTATACTGCTAGGAACCGGGTTTCGATACCCGTGGTGGGCAGAGCACAGACAGCCCTTTGTGTAGCTTTGTGCTTAATAACAAACAACAAAACAACACCAACTAACTATTTAAGAAACAATATATAATGATAACAATTAAGACATTGGTTGATTGTAATCCACGTGGAGATTTAGAGATGAGTTCTACATAACTTACAAACATGCTCGTTAGGTACCCTACACGAAAAACGCTCAGATCCCGCTCTCGTTATTTAGTTTCTTATTCGATGTCAAATTATCCCGAATCGTAGTATCCAGGCTCTTCAGACAATATGAAGAGACAATAGTTATTGCCCAGAGTGTCTGTCCTAAAGCTACAACATATTAAGATGACCATTATCTGGCCCTAACTGCCAGATGTCATAGACCAATTCCCCCTGGCCAATTCGCACTAGAGCTATTCAGCTACGGTAAGATCTGTATCAAAGCAGACCGATGACATGCAAAATACTTCATGATTTTGTTGCTAGATGTCCATTATTTTCTGTACAGCTATCGTCTTCCCTTTCTCATTTTTGACAAATGAAAGTCAAGACTCAGGGTCCAGTTTAGATCGCGTACATTAATCAGTAATTCAAAGGCTTTCTATACTTTACACAAAGGTTAGGACTAACTCTCAAAGTTAATATATCGCGTACATTAATCAGTAATTCAAAGGCTTTTTATGCTTTACACAAAGGTTAGGACTAACTGTCAAAGTTAATACATGTCATCTGTTGGCGCAGCTAACAGAGGGTAAAGACGAGCTTCAATCTACAGAATTAACATGTACAAATATTTTTCTGTTTTTTTTATTTTTTTATTCTACATTTATTGGAAAGAATATTTATTTCAAAATTAAAATAAAAAATACATAAAAACAAAACACTTACAGTACCAATCGCAGAAAAGTATCTAGTACATATTTATACGTATTGTCCCTTCTAGAGCACCATAAAAAACTTTTTCTTTTAGTTTTAGATTCCGAATGCTGAACATCAACGCATATATTAAATTTTCAAGAGAAATCTGATTACAGACTGTGACGACTTCATTTGTGATCAAACATACCTGGTAAACAACTGTGTAATACGAATCGACCGGAGGTAATTTGTTATGCAAATAATGAAACTGTTGAAACATAATCAGAAATAATCAGACATAGCTAGGATCACAAAATGAAATCCAGCCTGTTCAAAGTTATAGCTATCGATTTCAGCCAGCAGTAAAAAAAACGAGAAAATGAATAGATGTTTTACTGTCGGTTATGACTAAATCAGCATTATGTAACTGATAGATTTAAGAGAATAAAAATCACTCATAATTTACATGTGATCAGACGAGCTCCATCTCATAGATAACCAGTGAGAATATGGAATCTGGTGGTCTCCTTTGTGTCCTTTCTGAGGACTGACCGTCAGTGGCACAGTCTGAAGGCTTCTAGCGGTTAAAACCGGGATTCGATACCCGTGATGAGCACAACACAGATAGCCTGCTGTGTATCTTTGCGCTTAACAACGCACAAAGAATCCCGGAGACTACTGTTAATGTCTCATGAAGACAAACTTTAAAACTTTTATTTTCTCTGAACGTCGAACCAGGTTTAGTGGGAAACGAAGCAATCAGTCCAAATCAGCTTTTTTTTTACTTCCCTAGTGAAACTGGTTTCTTCATTCCCCAAAACTCTTCGTGACACGCCCTTTGGTTGCTCCTTCGTTCTGCGAGTTTCGCCTTAATTAATGGAGTCTGTCTCATATCCACTTCACAAGGCCTGCGTTGAAATTTGGAGAGGCCTTACTTGCCACAGCAATAAAATTGGAATCCCGATGAACGTCGGAAAATGGACCATCACATCCGCGTGAATGGCTGATCGATTGTTTCATTAGAAGCATTACTGTCGCGATACGTATCTTCACGTTCACACAAACAACTGGTCACGAAATGTATGTCTTATTAGTTCATTGCGCTTTCTAGTATATCACTACCTGTATTATACGGCTTACTCAACCTCTTCAGCTAATTACGATATGTAGTTCATCATTATTTTCACACATTACTGAGATTTATAGCAAGGTCACACCTCCTGAAGTAATTACGATATGTAGTTCATCATTATTTTCACACATTACTGGAAGTTATAACGAGGTCACACCTCAGGAAGTAATTACGAAATGTAGTTCACACTTTTTTCACACACTCCCATATGATATAACATGGTCAAACCTCATGAAGTAATGACGACGTGTAGTTCACTCTTTTTTCATACATTCCTGCATGATATAATATGGTCAAATCTCATGAATTAATGACGAAGTGTAGGTCACACAGTTTTCATACATTTCTGTATGATATAACGTTGTAATACATCATGAATTAATGACGAAGTGTAGTTCACTCTTTTTTCATACATTCCTGTATGATATAACGTTGTAATACGTCACGAATTAATGACGAAGTGTAGTTCACTCTTTTTTCATATATTCCTGTATGATATAACGTTGTAATACGTCACGAATTAATGACGAAGTGTAGGTCACGCTTTTTTCCCACATTTTTATCAAATCCTTTTTTCTCAGTTTTTCTACAAAAAAATACCCATTTTATATAGACGTGTTTCTTGTCTGTATTTTTCATAGATTACTCTGCATTTCTTTATTAACTTACTGTTTGTTTGTAATTATACACAAAGCTACACAATGGGCTATCTGTGCTCTGCCTACCACGGGTATCGAAACCCGGTTTCTAGCGTTGTAAATCCGCTGTGCCTCGTTTACGAATACTCCGCAAGACCTAGCGATGTATTTTTGAAAGTGTAATAAATGTTTCAGATTATTTCTTTCCGTCACGATAGATCTCGTGATTATACATATATGTTTATTATAAAATGCTGATGAGATTGAAAGCACTTTGGTACAGCCCAATGTGTAAGTTTCGCTAACTTCTTTCTGTCTTATGGTCACGTATTTTAAACTCTGCTATTACTAATATTTCAAAATTGTAAAATTGATTACAAATTCAATTGAATACATAAAATATTGCAACTCTTAGGGGCTGACCCTATAGTTCCAACAACTGAAATAATGTAAAGCTTAAGGGATTGACAGCATAGTTCTAACAGTGTACGCAAGATTTATTGAACAGTGTTCAATACTGTGTCAATTTCAAGGCTAAGCGATTTCTGTCACTTGGATATTTCAATATCCTTTATCATATCTTAGATATCATTTTTACATCTTTCACTGTTCTTTCTAGCTGTCATTAGTATTACACGATATTACGGCAACGTACGATATCGCTATCATCAGAATTTAATGATATTTATATTGAAATGTTTTATATCCAGTATATTTTAACAGGAATATATCAAATCGTTTGCATTTTTAACTTCTTCACTAACCATTTGATAAAGCCAAAGGGAAGCGTTTAAGACAACTATGCAATTTCTATGGCGCCAGTAGTTTTTATTTTTCTACAGATATCGTCTTTCTTTTCTTTTCTTTTTACTTTATCAAGTACGTGAGAAGGATCGTTAGTAGACGCATAAGAAGAACGAGCGTTTATCTGTCATCAGGAGCGACAAATCACCGTTTAGAAGCTTTGATGACCGCAGAAAGATACTTCATCCATCATAGCGGCCAACAGCTCGTTTTACCCAGATTTGGTTAATGTAAACAAACTCCACTACGTTTTACCACATTGAACGGTGCGTCAAATCTTTTCATAAAATGGTATCTTTGTGGTATTTCACAATACAATTAGGGTTAGAGCAGAATGATGTAAGTTTGACGACGGTGGTTTTGAGACAAAATACAATATAAAGAAAAGAGCAGGAAACCTAATAAACGGATGAGGAGAAAAATGATTTCTTTAGGTTACAATATTGTGGTGAGTTAGTGTTATCAAGATCTCATCTTAAAACCTTGTTTATAAGTCTGCTATTTCTACCTTTAATTGTTAGGAAGAAGAATTGAACTAAAAACGTAGATATTTTGTTGAACACAAGATAAAGAAATACGCTCTCTGAACATTATCATTAATTCCTCATATTCAACTCCAAAATTATTTGTTTGAGCTTGCAAAGTGTTGACTAATAACTACAAACTACAATGTACAGATGATGTTACACAATGGTGACTAATGGCTACTAACTACTCAGTACAGATGATGTTACACAATAGTGACTAATGGCTACTAACTACTATGTACAGATGATTGAGTTATAGAGCAAAGAGAGTGTGAAAAATCGGTCCCCTTGTTAGCAGATACGGATTTTTTGGTTTTTCCTGACCTTGCTGTGATCTTAACCTTCGACCACGACCCCCAAAGCTATCTACTATTAAGTTCGGTCATAGTCTAAATGTATACAACTTTAGTCAAAATCCATTCAGCCGTTTTCGACCAATCTTGTTCACAAACACACATTCAAGGGTGAAAACATAACCTTCGTCCACCTTCGGTAGCGGAGGTAATAACAGTACCTGTACTTTGTTACAACTAGAATGTAAAAACTATAAGCAGTGTAGCTCGTAGAAAATAAGTTATTTCTACTTCTTAAGAAAAACTGAGCATCTTTGATTACTAATAAAACAAATGTTCCTCGTATACTGTTTATATTTTAAGAAATAAAACTTTATACAATAAGAACATATTCAACGAAACTAAAACACGGCACTTGCACAAAGGTTAATAGGATTAAATATTATTTAAGAATATGTAGATTTGAAAAAAAAAAGAATAATTTCTTACTCATTGTAGATATGTAGATAAAATTCTCTTTCTTACAAACTAAACTTTATGTCTCATGTAAGTAGCTCCCGACGTTCATGTTTCATGTAAGTAGCTCCCGACGTTCATGTTTCATGTAAGTAGCTCCCGACGTTCATGTTTCATGTAAGTAGCTCCTCACGTTCATGTTTCATGTAAGTAGCTCCTCACGTTCATATTTCATGTAAGTAGCTCCCGACGTTCATGTTTCATGTAAGTAGCTCCTCACGTTCATGTTTCATGTAAGTAGCTCCGACGTTCATGTTTCATGTAAGTAGCTCCTCACGTTCATGTTTCATGTTAAGTAGCTCCCGACGTTCATGTCTCATGTAAATAGCTCCTCACGTTCATGTTTTATTTAAGTAGCTCCTCACGTCCATGTTTTATTTAAGTAGCTTCTCACATTATAATTAGAACATGAATGAAGTCGTTTAAAACATTTTACACTAAAATCCCAGAGAAGAAAGTATCTTCATTCAATATAATTTCAATCAATTAATAAACGTCGTCCTCGCGGTAACAAAAAGACCAGAAAACATTCACGTTGTTAAATCACGAGTTGCACGTGACTGAAATAACAATTCTGTTTTACTAAACTTGTTTTTTTTTAGGCTACATTGTTTTCCACGTCTCTGAACATTTCACAGACTAAACAATCATTATAAGAAAATATGAGTTCTGCCAATCCTACAGACTATAAAACAAGAACGATAATCAGGAACCAATATTCATCCACGATTATTGATTTTTACCAAGAAATCAGTATCTTTAAAGTCTCATTTTATAAGATTTCATAATCATATCAAACTATACCTATGAAAAGATTTTTACTGACATTTTTCAAGACACTTAAGTTCCCAACTTACGAATGCATCGCACAAAGAGTCTTTTCTTTAAACCAATGGTATTATTTATTTATTTTACAATGACCGGATTCTTTGTCTGTTATAAAGCAGCTCGTTTTTAATAAAAAGAGTGATTATTGAAGGAATAAAGAGTACTCTTAACGAAGTATGAAAGTTCTAGGGTCATTAAAAAATATTCTACTACAATTATTTCTAGTATATCCAACCATGAATAAATGAATATGGTATTGGTTTAATTTCTAAAATTGTCCAGCTATAGTTATTGTGTGCCTTTTGTTCTTAAAACAAACAAAATATTTCCTTCTTATATTTAATTGATGCTTTCACTTTTTAAACAATGGCCAGGTGGTTAGGGCGCTCGACTCGACAATCTGCGGGTCGAGGGTTCGAATCTCCGTCCCACCAAACCTGCTCGCTCTATCAGCTGTGAGGACGTTATAATGTGCGATCTTTGTTTATCTTAAACTTATAAAAACGAAAGTATGGCTACGTGTTTCGTAATTTCAGAACAGTAAAGTTTAGTGTGGAACGGTTCTAGAACAGTGAAGTTTAGTGTGGAACGGTTCTAGAACAGTGAAGTTTAGTGTGGAACGGTTCTAGAACAGTGAAGTTTAGTGTGGAACGGTTCTAGAACAGTGAAGTTTAGTGTG
>NW_013669166.1:82710-89126 GCF_000517525.1 Limulus polyphemus
ATATCATCCATTATAAATTATGTTTTTATACCGTTTTTATCATATCATCCGTTATAAATTATGTTTTTATACCGTTTTTATTATATCATCCGTTATAAATTATGTTTTTATACCGTTTTTATCAGTTTTATAAATCTGAATTTACCAAAGATAGTAAGTTTCACAAAGTGAATATGTAAAACAGTAATCACTCAAACAGTTTCCCGAAGAAAAAAACAAGTAATCCTTTTGTTTTCAAGTTACAGTTGCGAAACGTAAATTATCCTTTTGTTTTCAAGTTACAGTTGCGAAACGTAAATTATCCTTTTGTTTTCAAGTTACAGTTGCGAAACGTAAATAATCCTTTTGTTTTCAAGTTACAGTTGCGAAACGTAAATTATCCTTTTGTTTTCAAGTTACAGTTGCGAAACGTAAATAATCCTTTTGTTTTCAAGTTACAGTTGCGAAACGTAAATAATCATTTTGTTTTCAAGTTACAGTTGCGAAACGTAAATTATGAGATTTTGTATGTTTCCTTCTCATGGAATAAAGCCTCGCTACATTACGTCATCGTTTCTAGTTTCCCGTATCGATTTGTGTATCAAGTCTTAATTTCTCCAACAGAGAAACACGTAATGTTTAACTTCCTGTCCTTAGATTGAATTACATTACGAAAGATGTGAGTTTGGCTCAACTGATGTGGTAACTGCGAAAACACGACTGACTCTTGGGAACATAGAGAAGTTGATGCTTCTGAGAGAATTACGTGAGAATTAACTTCAAGGCCAAGTCTAAATGTTCTTTCATCTTGTATTCCATCATGCCTGACACGCAGAACATCTGGACGAATGGGGATATAGAGGTGTCTGATGTGATAAATAATGCGATCGAAAATGTTCAAGTTCTTGATGCTGGAAGAGTGGTTTTTGATTAATTTTATGTGCAGTATTGGTTTAACATGAGTAAAGGGAGTCAAAACTCTTTAATCATAATAGAAACACGTGTCCTTTCACGCACGTTTGTTTCATTGATGGTTACAAAGGGTTGTATAATTGAATTTACATCAGTCTTTATACATTTTCAAGCTACAGTTGCTAAACCTGATTTTTCGTTTTTTTTCTTTTCGTTGTGTTTTCTTGCTGTAGTTTCTCCCCATGATTACCAGTCTTCATTTAAATTATACATTTTTTAATATGTTCGTATTACATGTTGTTCAGAGTTGGAGAGTGCTGCTTGATGTGGAGGGTTTCTTGTTTTGAATGGTTCAGTATTTTCTATAAAATGTTATTTTTTTACAACAAACTAATCAAAAACCAAGTATGCTAAACGAAAAAAGAGGAAAAAACGGCCGAATTTGACATGAACGTCCAGACAAAAAGTGAGGGTTAATAGTATTATTTGCTTGCTTTAGGACCAGTAAGATATGAAGTCAGAGGTTAAAGTCATTATTACTAGTTGTTAATTAGTTACTATTTTCTTTATTACTGCTAGATACTATGTACAAGTTAGCTTATATCCTACATTTCCTTACGAAAGACCTGAGAAAGGGCTATATTCAATCCTCGATCATCTTGTTATAAAGATTAGTGTACTATCCAGTAGCTCGTGTTTTAGTCCCATTAGTTCTAAAGGCTATGTTATATCTCATATTGCTTCATAAATGTAAACAACATAAAATGATTCATAAATGACTTACGGTCAGATTACCCTATCAACACCTCACGTTATCAAAGAATAAAGCCATGCTCAAAGATAAAGAATCAGTTATCACCACATAAGGCTAACATTAATGGTCTATATCAGAAGATAAACTAGATGTTATCAAGATAGTCCCAGCTATTTAAACACCGTACCGATACACATTCGAACGTGCTGAGGAAATTCACATAAAGAAACTAAATTCACTCATTTATTGACAAAACAAGAGGCTTAAGACTACAGACATACCTAAATGTAAGTAATAAACTTAAGTAAACGACCGTTAACTAAACTTGACTAAACGCTTATCTAACGCCTAACAAAATATCCATCCTACAAGTAGATAAAACCACGGAAGAACCCATTTTATAGCCTACCAGAATTAGAAAAAGATTCTAAGTCGAATTAAAGTCGGCAGCCAGTAAAATAAGACATGAAGTGTGAATCTCTCTAATACAGAAGAAGAAAAACCTGATATTAAAGGTAACATCATAACAATTCTACCAACAGAAGAAGGTAAGATCGTTGTTACCATGGTCGAGGAAGAATACAACGTCAAGCTTTATAATATAGTTGAAAAGGTCTGCTTCAAAAAAACTCAAGATTAAACGAACACCTAATATCGGGAAGCTAATGATTAATTAACACCTCAAGAAACATCAGAAAGAACTTGGAACTGAAACAGTCAAACAAATAACAGTACATCATAGCAATACTCCACACATCTTTGGTCTTCCTAAAATTCAGAAGCAAGATTCACCATGCCATCCCAAAGTTAGATGCAGAGATTCACCATGCCATACCATAGTTAACTGTAGAGATTCGCCATACCATCCCATAGTTAACTGCAGAGATTCACCATGCCATACCATAGTTAACTGTAGAGATTCACCATGCCATCCCATAGTTAACTGCAGAGATTCACCATGCCATCCCAAAGTTAAATGCAGAGATTTACCATGCCATACCATAGTTAACTGTAGAGATCCACCATGCCATCCCATAGTTAGCTGCAGAGATTCACCATGCCATTCCATAGTTAACTGTAGAGATTCACCATGCCATTCCATAGTTAACTGTAGAGATTCATCATGTCATCCCATAATTAACTGCAGAGATTCACCATGCCATTCCATAGTTAACTGTAGAGATTCACCATGACATCCCATAATTAACTGCAGAGACTCGCCATGACATCCTATAATTAACTAGAGATTCACCATGCCATAACTTATTTAGATATCTTGTAAATATAATACCAACACCAATCGGTAAAGCATCCTCAGATGCTAAAAACTCAGTCCACTTTTTAGACGTTATAAAACAACCACAATACCAAGACACACAAACCCTGAACACTTAAACATCCTGCATCAACACAAACTACTTCCAACATTAAGATAAAAACTGCCAATAACAAGTAGGCTTGGCTATATGATCAATCTTACCAACATTACTTTACATAGAACACTTCGAAGATAACGCTTTTATAACATATACTTTAAGCTTCACGATTTAGTTCAGATGTATTGACGATACAATCTTAATATGACCACACACTACACACAAGATTACATACTTCATGAACCACCTGGACAGAGAACGTGACGCGATATAATTCACAATGGAAATAGAAAAAAAAAAGGTAACAAATTTCGATTCCTCGGCGTGATGATCACCAAGCCAAATAACTCATATACCACAGTAGGTTACAGGAAACCCACTGATACGGGTAAGATGATCACCAAGCTAAATAACTCATATACCACAGTAGGTTACAGGAAACCCACTGATACGGGTAAGATGATCACCAAGCCCAAATAACTCATATACCACAGTAGGTTACAGGAAACCCACTGATACGGGTAAATACGTCGACTACATATCAAAACACCCCGACAGTGTAAAGTCAGGCCTAGGTTCCAAATTTAATAAGATTTTTAATACAGGAGAGGATAAGATGAAGGAGGAAATACATCACTATAACACTTCTTCACAATGAATAGATACTCTTGACACATGACAAAGTAGAAAAGAAAGAACACCAAAAATAACCAGATAGAAAAATGAAGAAACTTAACCAAAATCCCCTGTTGCAAAGGAAAAATCACAACCAAAGTCCCCTGTTACAAAGGAAAAATCACAACCAAAGTCCCCTGTTGCAAAGGTCTTTGTGAAAACATTAAAACGATACAAATAACATAAATTGATGGAACAGTACTAATAGCCACACCACAATATTATCGTAGTTATTAGACACTAAACATCCAATGGAACATCATTTACAACCTCACTAGCGAATGTGGTGTTGTATAGAACAATACAATAAAATTAAATTGAATGATACGAAAATAACTGGATATCAGCTAAACACGAGAAAATAGAACAAAACTACACCCAACTAACTGATAACACATTCGCTCAACATAGCAAAGAAGTCAGCAAAACCTGGGTAGCCCATTTGTAAATATTTAAATAGTTATTTGTTTGAAGTTGTAATGGAAAATACATCGGACAAGTGGATAGCACGTCAGCCTTCCTAACAGGATGACCCAGGATGGAATTTTGGCTTTCACCATCACATACAGTCCTTTTCAAAGTTTCACAAGAGATGGCCTCAGATCAACAGTCGAAGCATAGATAACTAGTAATTAATAATTAGGCTTTGGTGATGGTATAACTATGATAACAAGTGAAATTAATGTTTGTTTGTTTTTCAATTGTGTAATCTACATCTTTAAATTGAGGGACAACAAATGACAACAGATAAGAATAAATGAACTATTCTGAGATAATAAAAACCGCCCTCTCAAAATTTATGGGAACCTCTATTCTTGAGTATCAAGTTTGTCAACTTGACAAACATGTGAAACTTCTGACGAGCTGGCTACATGATGGCAGATGATTTACGTCACTAGCTCCCTATGTTGTGCAAGAGACTCCTTCCCAAGCTACTTTTTTTTTGTCCCTGAATAAATTTCGATTCCTTGTTTATTGGGTTTTTGTTATGTAAGTATCCAGTATTGAAATAAATGTTATTCTCGAACTTCAATCCCCCGAATGTTATAACTTCGATTCTACCATGTTCAAGAAATATCGAAACTTTCATCAATATTGTTTATGGATTGACTGCTATTGTAGACCACAGGATTCGGAATACAAAAATGAACGACATATTCTCATTAAAATATTTTAAACATTATAACGCTGACTTAGAGAAAGAGATTGTGGCTAAAATTTGAAAGATTACATCAATGCCAGCGAATTCATGATTGGAAAAACGAAGTCTGATAATAAGGGTGAAGACGGTTGACAAGACACAAAACATTATTATTTACAGAAAGTTTGAATGTTTCTGAATATACTCATTACATTTTCAGCGAAATCTGAAAATAATGTTACAATGATATCTATTAACTAATGCTATTGTATCAAAAATCACTAATTCAGTGCAGTGGTAAACGGGGGGGGGATTATAGAATACGTTGCGAATGTAGCATGAAACATTGAGTTATAATTGTAACTATTCTTAACAAACAGCTGAGTTTTAGGTGTGTATATTTAGAATAATTTTAGATCTAAAGAGGTTTGTAAGTCGTTAAAAGTAAGGCGGTCCTTAGCTCTGAATAAACTTCAAGGTCTGAAGATCCTGTAGTAACGATAGATAAATTATTATGTAATATGTGATATACACTGTAAAAGTGGTTTTATAACCACGCTGGTTGATTTACACATGGAAAAAAATTTTGAAATTTGTGACTAAACTCACCTATCTAGAGAAATAGATTATCAGCAAAGCTGAGATGTTCTATGGTCTAAGTTAGAATACTTAGATGAGGTGAAGAATATATCACATGTATTGATTAATGGTTCTCCCATGAAATATTGACCGTCATTCGTGTAACGTGTTACATGTTACAAATTAAAAAGTACAACTCTTCTCCTTATTAAAACACTTACTGTCCACAAATTTAACTCCAACTAATACACAGACATATCATTCATATTAATCACTTATTTCAGGATAGAGATAAAACACTAACACTTCTATGTTTATAGCTCGTGCATAAGTACACGTGTAGTGAATGTAAGATCACGTACATTGGCAACACAAAACGCCACTCGAAAACTAGTGTGTGTGTGAACATTTAGGAGTATCCAATAGGATCGGCCCTCCATTATATAAACCCAGCCACTCACCCATTCGTTCACATGTTAAAACCACAGGTCACAATATTTCATATAACAATTTCTCTATCATTACCACAGGATCTTCAGATCTTTAACTACACATTAAGGAAACTTTATTCATAGCTAAAGACAGCCTTACTGTTAATGACTTACAAACCTCCTCATACCAATTATAAGTCGATGTTTTATGCATCTTATAATTCATGCTACTTTAATACATATTATATAATCTTTATTCCCTCCATTTACCACTTTACTGAATAATTTAGTAAATTAATGTTTGATGATACTATAGCATTAGTTAATAGATATCATTGTAAGATTATTTTCACATTTTGCTGAAGATGGAATAAGTATATTCAGAAACATTCGAACCTTCTGTAAATAAAATGTTATTACAATACTGGTATTATAACACACAGACTACTGGAACATATTTTAAAATTCTTATTTTTATTATCTGAATTTATAAAATATTTACCTTAGACGAGATCAAATAGTTTTCAAAATAATCCATCTGAAAAAAAAAATAATAAAAAAATAAATAA
>NW_013669166.1:90006-94613 GCF_000517525.1 Limulus polyphemus
GCTCTGCCCACCACGGGTATCGAAACCCGGTTTCTAGCATTGTAAATCCGCAGACATACCGCTGTGCTACTGGGGGAGGGGGGCACCAAGTTAAGCGTCCTAACCACCGAGCCACGCTGGGCAGTCGAGGAATGTAGTCAAGTTGAACCTTCAAAAATAGAAATTCAATCTTTACAAATCATCTGCAGTCAAACGTGATTATGATTTCAGATGCTAAGCCTAATTCTTAAGAACCGGTTCTTAAAACTGAATCATTTTTCTTATTGACGGTGTTCTTTCAATTTAAGATAAGTTAATTAACAATTCATTAAGGTTTATATGCATTCGGAATAATAATAAAACACTGTATTACAATTTTCAGTTACAAAACATTAAACTGGCCTCTGAGAATCATTATTCTACTTCGTTGGTTAAATTGAAATCAATAAACAAGAGGTATGGGATAGATCCTTCTAAACGTGGGGATTATGTAACCGACACACTATTTCAGTGCCATATTAGATTGTATTAAAATAAACCGATACCCTGACTCGGTGTCAAGTAAGACAGCTTCAAGAGAAACCGATACCCTGAGAAGATACCAAGTTAGACTGGTTCCAAGTAAACCATCACCTTAACTCGGTGTCAAGCTAGACCAATGTCAGGTAAACCATCACTCTGACTCGGTGTCAAGTTAGATTGATTCCAGGGAACAAACTACCACCCTGACTCGCTGTTAAGTTAGACTGGTTCAGAGGCAATCAACACCTTGACTCGGTGTAAAGATAAACTGGTTCCAGGTAAACCATCACCCTGACTCGGTGTCAAGTTAAATTGATTCCAGTGAAACAAACTACCACCCTGACTCGCTGTTAAGTTAGACTGGTTCAGAGGCAATCAACACCTTGACTCGATGTAAAGATAAACTGGTTCCAGGTAAACCATCACCCTTATTGTCTCTGAACCAGTCTAACTTAACAGCGAGTCAGGGTGGTAGTTTGTTTCACTGGAATCAATTTAACTTGACACCGAGTCAGGGTGATGCTTTACCTGGAACCAGTTTATCTTTACACCGAGTCAAGGTGTTGATTGTCTCTGAACCAGTCTAACTTAACAGCTAGTCAGGGCGGTAGTTTGTTTCACTGGAATCAATTTAACTTGACACCGAGTCAACACCTTGACTCGGTGTAAAGATAAACTGGTTCCAGGTAAACCATCACCCTGACTCGGTGTCAAGTTAGATTGATTCAAGAGAAAACAACACCCAGACTTGGAATCAAGTTAAACTGATTTAAAGAAAACTAACATCGGACTCCCTGCCATATTAGACTGAATCTAGGGTGTCTTGAAAGAAGTCTTCTAGATACATAAGGGTAATTAGAAGCACAGAAAACAAAAGCTAGACTTATCTCACTGTGTCCCACCTAGTGGAGCACATTGAGACAGTACGTGGAGTTATTGTGAGGCACACTACAATTACATGTGGGTGTACGTGTCATTGAGGTTTGATACCTATGTGCAGTAAGCCATGGGTTAGAGCATTGCTCAATGACGAAGTACTTCCTCAGAGATCTACTCCTCGTGGACTTGTGGCGAGGAATGCTCTTTTCTACTCAGCTAGTTGTTCCATGTTATTTTGAGATTTTCTGTCATATTTCCTGAATATTCTCTTGTAAGGTTTCTTTGTCTCACCTACAGTCTCTTTCACTTTTTATTGTGGAATTACCTGTTTTTCTGGGGTGTCTGTTGCAATCCTACTTTTTTTCCTTTGAGTTGGGCTTTTCTGTCTCTTTTCCTTTCTTCGGTTTTTGGGCAACTTTTGAATTCTGTTGGGCTTTTGAACCTTTCTTTAGCTATTGGTTCATCAATTCCTCACTGGTCAATCACGTGATTAGAAGGTAAAACATGATCTACCGACGATTCAGTTTCAGATGGAAGTTTCAGGCTGATCACTATTTTCACAGCAATCACTTACAGCATCTGACAATTCTCCAGATGGGGCTGGTCTGTCCGTCACGGCGCTGCACAGAAAGTCTGCGTCATAGAATTTTTCAGGATTAAGTAGAAATGTTCTTGTCTTCTGAAAGGCTGCAGTTATATTTATGGGGTCATGGCATGCTAATAAGCAATACAACTTTCAACTTCATGCAATGTCAAGGTCTTCCCAGGATTCTGTTTCATCCAAAGGTCTATGGCCTGTTTGTAATAGGTCTTGAATGGTTTATAAATTGCATAGGTTGCATCTTGTTGCTAGAGTGTGGGGTTTGGTTAATTCAATCACTCCAGTTGACAGGTGGCTGTCATGATTATCATATGTCAGAAGTGATGGTCTCTCTTTTGTGGTCTGTGAATGATGAATGAAGTGTTTCATGACGTTAACAAAAAATTCTTAATTATCCAACCACTTTTATGTACAAATCCGAGTGTCCCTGAAGGTGCATATTGAGTCATATACTGCATAAAATACATACGTGGAAAAATAATTACGGGGAACAGAGAATTCTCAGTGACGCTGACAATGCAACAAGTAGCTAGAGGGTTCCCTTTTCAGCACTGGTGCATCTACTTTACTTGTTTGACCCCTTCTTTGAATAAAACTTTTGGGGGTGCGCACCGTTGTAGTGGCAGTTTCAGATAAGTTAAAAATCCTTGTTCCTTCGGCAAACTGTCGCTCTCTGTTGATTATCTTTATCAAGTTGTTGAAAAAGAATATTAACACTGTGCTTGTTAAATGAAGTTATCCTTGAGAGACTGCAACCTTCAGACATTCTGATATTCAGCTGGAAGTGTCGCTGCATAAAAGACCTGGACCATTCACCTCCTGCCATCCTCTCATCTTTCCACGTTTCTGGGCATGTAATGTTGGTAATAGAAGCCATTTCAAATGCTGTCTGTATTCCAATGTTATGAGCCCGTAAAACATCTTAGCATATTTCAGAATATATTCACAAAATGATTCTTCTTGAGCTGTGTCGGTTTGTTGACAGTTTCCTTTGGATCTTTCCACCAATATGCTGTTTCTGCTTTTTCACATATCTGTGGTAATATAAAGAAGTTAACATAGAAATGACTTGACATCAAAACTAACTGATGTGTTCATACAAAGTAAAATGAAATGTGTTCATTCCCAGTAAGATGTAAAATGATATAATTAATAGCCTACTTATCAAAAGATGGCCCTATTTGTTCTGATATCTAACTGTGCAAAGTCTGAAAGGCAAATGTTTTCTGATTAGCTGTATTGCGGATGCTTAGGCCCATGTTTACAAGTACATCAGTGGATACTTAGGCCCTTGTTTACAAGTACAACAGTGGATACTTAGGTCCTTGTTTACAAGTACTACAGTTGATACTTAATCCCTTGTTTACAAGTACAACAGTGGATACATAGGCCCTTGTTTACAAGTACAACAGTGGATACTTAGGTCCTTGTTTACAAGTACTACAGTTGATACTTAATCCCTTGTTTACAAGTACAACAGTGGATACATAGGTCCTTGCTTACAAGTACTACAGTAGGTACTTAGGCCCTTGTTTAGAAGTACAACAGTGGATACTTAGGCCCTTGTTTACAAGTACAACAATGGATACTTAGGCCCTTGTTTACAAGTACAACAATGGATACTTAGGCCCTTGTTTACAAGTACTACAGTGGATACTTAGGCCCTTTTTTACAAGTACAACAATGGATACTTATGCCCTTGCTTACAAGTAAAACAAATTCTCTCATTGATTCTCCAGAAAAGGTTCCGATCTGGGTTTTTTTCTTCTGCTCCTCATGATTGTATAGAAAATAGGACTTACAAAGGAAAAAATATGAAAAAAATTCAATACAATTCAATTAACACTAATTTCAAACATAGTAAAATACACAAAAACTGCTGAGGCACTGTGATACAGTCTACCCCATTTATGTCTCACATGTGCCACATCTGTACATTTTATCAAAAACAAAAATGTGCTGAAAAGTGGATTTTCACAATAGTTTTAAAATTATTTCAATTACTAATAGTATCATTGATTTCTCTATATCTTTTTGAAGAAATACGTAATCAAGAAAACACAAAACAATCACCTCGAAGTTCAGAAAAAGACCAACCAGTAGCTGGCTATCAGTCTTGGCTTGGTATTAGCTACTTAGAAAATTCCTGACATGGTGCAATACCTTATCACAATTAGCAATAAAGAGGGCGCTACGAAGCAATCTAAAGCAAAATTTTATAGCTTTTATCTCACTGTGTCCCATATCTTGACGTGCCCCATAAGGTAGATTACTCTGTCGACTAACTAAACACCCTGTTTATTGTTTATTATCGGATAAGCAGAGTAAAATTTAACGCTTCATCAGGTTAGCCTGGCATCATCAGGTTCAGCAACTATTATTCATAATTAGTACCGAGGAAGCAATGAAAAGCTATTAGATAATAAATAGTCACTTTCAATCAATAATTCAACTAATTTGACTTTTGTCACTTGTTAAACAAACAGATACACTACGCTTAACCTAATCGATAGATATTATAAGTTTACTATGATATTATGTATAGATTATACTACGATATTATGTATAGATTATACTACGATATTATGTATAGATTATACTATGATATTATGTATAGATTATACTA
>NW_013669166.1:95613-106255 GCF_000517525.1 Limulus polyphemus
TGATATTATATATAGATTATACTACGATATTATGTATAGATTATGCTATGATATTATGTATAGATTATATTATGATATTATGTATAGATTATACTATGATATTATGTATAGATTATACTATGATATTATGTATAGATTATACTACGATATTATGTATAGATTATACTACGATATTATGTATAGATTATACTACGACATTATGTATAGATTAAATCTTAAATAAATTAAAACGACACTTGAGCATAATCAAAGGAAGTACAACGTTAAATAATTGCACAATAAATAATGTATTAAAAACAGGAACCAGCCCTAAAAAAGACTCTACATGTTTCCTTGTTCTACGCCACCATCCTCAGGATCATGATTTATATAACTACACCAATAAATTGCATACTTTTAGCGCTAATCTAGACTTAAGTACACCAAAGAGTTTATAAATTAAGTCCAGTACTTCGTTTCTAAATCTCATTGTTCAGTACAATATACATATTTTTTTTCAATTTCTGTTGTTTTTCTACTATTTGCCCCCCAGTGGAACAGCGGTACGTTTACGGACTTACTACGCCAAAATCTTGGGTTCGATTCCCAACTATTGACACAACAGATAACCTGATGTGTCTGTGCTCTAAAGCAAAGAAACAAATAAACTCTGATATTTAGTTCACAATTCACTTCTGCCAGATTTATCAGTTTAACATTATGCCAGTATATAATAGGAGATATGCTTGTCATGTGTTCTGCCAAGGCCGACTTCTGCCAGATTTATCAGTTTAACATTATGCCAGTATATAATAGGAGATATGCTTGTCATGTGTTCTGCCAAGGCCGACTTCTGCCAGATTTATCAGTTTAACATTATTCCAGTCTATAATAGGAGATGTGCTTGTCACATATTCTGCCAAGGCCGACTTCTGCCAGATTTATCAGTTTAACATTATTCCAGTCTGTAATAGGAGATGTGCTTGTCACATATTCTGCCAAGGACGACTTCTGCCAGATTTATCAGTCATTATGCCAGTCTATAATAGGAGATGTGCTTGTCACATATTCTGCCAAGGCCGACTTCTGCCAGATTTATCAGTTTAACATTATTCCAGTCTGTAATAGGAGATATGCTTGTCACATGTTCTGCCAAGGCCGACTTCTGCCAGATTTGTCAGTCATTATGCCAGTATATAATAGGAAATATGCTTGTCACATGTTCTGCCAAGGTCGACTTCTGCCAGATTTATCAGTCATTATGCCAGTATATAATAAGAGATATGCTTGTCACATGTTCTGCCAAGGCCGACTTCTGCCAGATTTATCAGTCATTATGCCAGTATATAATAAGAGATGTGCTTGTCATATGTTCTGCTAAGGCCGACTTCTGCCAGATTTATCAGTCATTATGCCAGTATATAATAAGAGATATGCTTGTCACATCTGTTCTGCCAAGGCCGACTAATTTAATTTATATTTTTCTACCGTATTTGTACGTTCTTTGACCCCAAATTCAAATTTTCTGCACATTTGGCCAATGTAAACTTGACCACAGATACAAAGGATTTTATAAATCCCACATTTATCAACTTGTTCTACTTTATCTTTTATACCTGTGAGATGGTTACTTAACTTACCTAACAAAGAGGTTGGTCCAAGCTTAGAAGAAACGAAGTACTGGACATATGTTTTATAAACTCTTTGGCGTGTTTAAGTGTTTAAGTCTAGATGGCATTAAAAGTAAGCAAATTATTGTGTAGCTATATAAGTCGTGATCGAACTTTTAACTTTTACTCCTGGGATGGTGGCGTAGAACACCGAAACAAGTAGGGTCTTTTTTTTTCTTTTTTAGGGTTATGCTCGATTTTTAATAAATTATTTAATGTGAAGTTATTTTAACATTTTACTCGTTGTAACTGCATTCCAGCGTATTTAATGTTAATACGTTATGCTTGTTATTGAATTTTTTGTTCGTTCAATTGTTCATTGTGAGGGCTATTATAATGCACTAATCGGGTAAATAGAGGTAAAGCTCGCAATCATATCTCAACACTTCAAGTAGCAGTGGTTCTCTGCTTTGTGAACGAATCAAATACCAGTGTGACTGAAATCCAACATGGCTTTGCTTGAGTATATGTTGCCTACTTAAATCCCTTATGATATAGCCCGGTATAGCCAGATGGTTAGGGCACTTGAATCGTAATCTGAGGGTCGCGGGTTTGTATCTCTGTCCCACCAAACATGCTCGCCGTGGGGGCGTTATAATGTGACGGTCAATTCCACTATTCGTTGTTTGCTATTCAGTGAAACTAGTGACTTTTCTTTCGCAACTAGTACGAGAGATTGGCTGCCTTGGGTGGAACTAGTGACTTTTCTTTGCCAGTTAATACGAGTTATTGGGTGCCTTGGATGGAACTAGTGACCTTTCTTTGCCAATTAGTACGATAGATTGGCAGCCTTTGGTAGAACTATTGACGTTTCTTTGCCAGTTAATACAATATATTGGCTGCCTTGGGTGGAACTATTGACCTTTCTTTGCCAATGAGTACCAGATATTGGCTGCCTTGGGTGGAACTAGTGACCTTTCTTTGCCAGGTAATACGAGTGATTGGCTGCCTTGGGTGGAACTATTGACCTTTCTTTGCCAATTAGTACCAGATATTGGCTGCCTTGGGTGGAACTAGTGACCTTTCTTTGCCAGGTAATACGAGTGATTGGCTGCCTTGGGTGGAACTAGTGACCTTTCTTTGCCAGGTAATACGAGTGATTGGCTGCCTTAGGTGGAACTAGTGACCTTTCTTTGACAGTTAATACAATATATTGGCTGCCTTGGGTGGAACTATTGACCTTTCTTTGCCAGTTAATACAAGATATTGGTTGTCTTGGGTGGAACTACTGACCTTTCTTAATACGAGTGATTGGCTATCTCTAGGAATTGGTAGCAATACGTGTGGGGAGCCAGAATACGTCTTATTCTCTGAATATTGGTGATAGCCAGTCTTTGACAAATATGACTTTCTTCTTATGTGTGCTCACTGCAGGCTGGTTCCAATTTATGGAATGTGATGTTGGCGCTGAAGGTACTTCCTTGGTCTTAAACTTTAGACATGCTTGATCTAGTCTGGCCAAATCCTGAGTAAATTTTAAATAAATGGCCTTAACTATTACGTCAAGATAAAGAAGTGATGTTTTCCATTGCAAACCGTAGAGGGCGACGGTTCCTGCCGCCAGTTTGAACAGTCAGATCATACAGAAATCTATAGACAGTACATCTAGTAGTTCTTCTATGGAATAACATTAAAACCCGTTTCATTCTCCAGCTGTTTGAGGTATATACAGTTGAAAGCAGCTTAAGCATATTTAATTTGTGTTGCTTTTGCAGACAGAGACCCTTGGAAAGTCCAAATCCCTAATTTGTACACATCTTTATACTTTATTGTAGGAATTTATTGCATTGGAAAAGGCTGTTACATACACTTCTCAAAAGCTATCAAAAAAACGCCAAACATTGTCGGCCTTTATATTGGCTGCGTTTGTCACATGACTTACTAATTTAAATATTTCACATCGTTTCAATCAATGCTGAACAAATACGTCTGTCTCATCAACCTCAAGCGTTAAACAGACTAACGCTGCTTACACAACCAATGTTGGACAAATACGTTTCATCAACCTCAAGGGTTGGACAGACTAACGCTGCTTATACAATCAATGCTGAACAAATACGTCTCTTCAACCTCAAGCGTTAAACAGACTAACGCTGCTTATACAATTAATGCTGGACAAATACGTCTCATCAACCTCAAGTGTTAGACAGACTAACGCTGCTTATACAATCAATGCTGGACAAATACGTTTCATCAACCTCAAGCGTTAAACAGACTAACGCTGCTTATACAATCAATGCTGGACAAATACGTCTCATCAACCTCAAGCGTTGGACAGACTAACGCTGCTTATACAATCAATGCTGGACAAATACGTCTCATCAACCTCAAGCGTTAAACAGACTAACGCTGCTTATGCAATCAATGCTGGACAAATACGTTTCATCAACCTCAAGCGTTAAACAGACTAACGCTGCTTATACAATCAATGCTGGACAAATACGTCTCTTCAACCTCAAGCGTTAGACAGACTAACGCTGCTTATACAATCAATGCTGGACAAATACGTCTTCTCAACCTCAAGCGTTAAACAGACTAACGCTGCTTATACAATCAATGCTGGACAAATACGTCTTCTCAACCTCAAGTGTTGGACAGACTAACGCTGCTTATACAATCAATGCTGGACAAATACGTTTCATCAACCTCAAGTGTTGGACAGACTAATGCTGTTTATACAATCAATGCTGGACAAATACGTCTCATCAACCTCAAGCGTTAAACAGACTAACGCTGCTTATACAATCAATGCTGGACAAATACGTCTTCTAACCTCAAGTGTTGGACAGACTAACGCTGCTTATACAATCAATGCTGGACAAACACGTTTCATCAACCTCAAGGGTTGGACAGACTAACGCTGCTTATACAATCAATGCTGGACAAATACGTTTCATCAACCTCAAGTGTTGGACAGACTAATGCTGCTTATACAATCAATGCTGGACAAATACGTTTCATCAACCTCAAGCGTTAGACAGACTAACGCTGCTTATACAATCAAAGCTGGACAAATACGTTTCATCAACCTCAAGTGTTGGACAGACTAACGCTGCTTATACAATCAATGCTGGACAAACACGTTTCATCAACCTCAAGCGTTAAACATACTAACGCTGCTTATACAAGCAATGCTGGACAAATACGTTTCATCAACCTCAAGTGTTGGACAGACTAATGCTGCTTATACAATCAATGCTGGACAAATACGTCTTCTCAACCTCAAGGGTTGGACAGACTAACGCTGCTTATACAATCAATGCTGGACAAATACGTCTCATCAACCTCAAGCGTTAGACAGACTAATGCTGCTTATACAATCAATGCTGGACAAATACGTCTTCTCAACCTCAAGTGTTGGACAGACTAACACTGTTTATACAATCAATGCTGGACAAACACGTTTCATCAACCTCAAGCATTGGAAACTCTAACGCTTGTTATACATTCACTGCTATTCATATGCATCTCATCAACATTAAGCGTTGGAAATCTACCACATTGCACACCAGTAGCTCAGCAATCAATGTGAAAACTTATAACGCAAAAAATCGGGTTTCGATACCTGTGTTTTGCACAGCACAGATAACGCATTATTTGACAACAAACATACTAATTCTAACGCTCTCTATACCTTCACAGACAAATACATCTTACGAACCTCAAACGTTCACTTTTAGAGAGCGCAAATGATTTTATAATAACTAAATTTCAACGTAATATGAATTTTTCATGAAATCTCTATTTTCTCTAATAATAATCAAGTTATCTTGTAATCGTGTACTTCTTCTAGGGCTAACTCACAGTGTAACTGTAATGCCCATTTAGAGAAAAACACTTATTAATTAAATATCGATGAATGGGAGATTTACTTTAAATATGTGTATTTTTTGAAGCATCTTGTGACAAGAATTGTATTTCTGATTTCAAACTTAATGTGGAAAATTAATTTATATCACTGGTAATTGTTCGAATCAAAACATGTGAATAAATAAAATTGAACCCTCTCGCCACATGAACGACTCACACAAATGCTACGTGCACAAGTAGAACACGTTAGCGTTAAGGTGAACGTGACTCCTAGAACACTGATCTCGTTGCTAGTAAAATTAATTCGTGCTTCTACAACATCGCTATTGCTTTCCAAAGCGGGTACACCAAGCACTTTTATTCGATTTGATTTAACTAATTTTAAAAAAGAAAAAAACTAGAACATGAAAGACGATAAAATATTTCGGAGGTTTTCATCAAGATATTGGCATTTAAAAGTTATTAATACAATATTATAGAATTTATGTTACAAACAGGGTGCTTTGAGTTATGCGTATAATTTTGAAAAACTTTACACCAGTCAAAAACAGTATAAAGTGAAATTAAATAAATAAGAACACAAACATATAGAATTATTATTCTTGTTACTCTACGTTGGATCAATTGTTTTATTTATTTTAATAAATCTAAAAAGTATCCCAGTTTCTCACCAAAGGCGGTGGAAACGAAAATTTAGTGTGTATTTTTATCACGCTATATAATTCGGATGAAATAAAAATACCCGCTCTGCACTTTGCTTTTATGCTTGTTTTCTTTCCTTTTTGTTGTTAAGCCCCAATGCACACAATGGGCTATCTGTGCTATGCCTATTACAGGCATGTGAACTTGAATTTTAGCGATATTTAAACCTTGTGACTTACTGCTGAGCCACTTGGGGGCCGTTTTTATGTTTGTTCAGTTTTAAAAAGATCATTTAAAATATAAACATTTTGAGCAAGGTGTTATGGTCTAATCTTTGTTTAAATCTATAAGGTAAATTAAACTAATAACTTACACTACTGCTGAAGTACTTTGTTGGTGAGGATTATTTTCTCTTTAGCCAAGAATAAAAACAAATGTGAACGCATCTAAGTTTAGAAAAATTTGATTTTCTGAAGTATGAATTCAATTCGCATAACGATGCAATTTACATGTGTTGTGATCCTTCAAAGGCAGATTGACTCAAATTCTTCGGTATAAATAGCAGAAAAAAAAAAAGATCATCCACTCAAACTTAATTAACACGAACTTAGCATCGCAACTTAGAGCTTTCTAGACGATCAAGAACAGTATTTACTTTGTCTTCATCCTAAAGTTTATTTATCCTCAAGCTTAGTTTCGATCAATACGTTGTTCACCCGCAGCAATACAGTCTGTAGAACATTCCACATTAATTATATTAAATTGAAAACACGGCGAAATGATTAATTACCTACAGCACGTGCTCGATGGTGTATTATTGGCTGAGAACTGGATTCTTATTTCTTAATCAATTTAAAGTGCTTTTTAAAATCTCCCTCTGAAGTTCTTCTCGTGGCTAAATTTGAGAAAGAGTGCTTCGAGAAAATTATTTTCAATGTTCAAAACTAAAGGTATGAGAGAAATACGATTCAGACGATTTCAGTTTACTAGCATTGTGACAAGTATCAAAGTTTGGTTAATTGAAAACATTACATGCTGAACAAATGTTCTTTACTAAGTATATCCAGATAGACATGTTATTCACTAAGTATTTCCACACAAACTTATATCTAGTTTAAGCGCTATTTGTAGGAAGATAAAATTCGCACTACCAAAACTCGTCGTTTTCATAATTCAAAGTGGTGTCTGTGTGTGTGCAAAAGCAGTATTTTCTAAGTGTTTCAATTTACTGACATAAACAGACTTAAAATAATTATTGTTAAATAATAACAATGAGAAACACCTACAGTCATCTATTGTTACTACAAATCTCAACAATAAAAGACAAGCTACTGTTACGATAAATGTCAACAATAAGAAACCTCTACAATAATGTTGTGTTTCCGCAAATTTCGGCAGTAAAAAACACCTAGAGTAACCTACTGTTACTGAACATCTGGCAGTAAAATGATTTGATATAGAACTTATTTTCAACACCTGGAAGTGGCTGTTGGTTGTTATAGGCCTTAATATGAACATATGATAGTGATAAGGGTTGTTGTAAAACTTACTAATTATATTTTGTTGTGTTAATGGTTTATAAAGGCCTTACTATGTACATATGATAGTGTTGTGGGTTGTTACAGACATGAATATGAACATCTGGCAGTGTTAAGGGTTGATAAGGATCTTAATATGTGCATATGATAGTGGTATGGGTTGATATGGTCCTCACTATGAGCGTTTGACAGTAGTTTGAGTTTTTATAAGCCTTACTACGAACATCTAACAGTGTTATGAGTTGTTATGGACCTTACTACAAACATCTAGCAGTATTATGGGTTGTTATGGGCCTTACTACGAACATCTGGCAGTGGTATGGGTTGATACGGACCTTACTACGAACATCTAGCAGTGGTATGAGTTGTTATGGACCTTACTACGGATATATATCAGTGGTATGGGTTGATACGGGCCTTATTACGGATATCTAGCAGTGGTATGAGTTGTTATGGGCGTTACTACGAACATCTATCAGTGATATGGGTTGATACGGTCCTTACTACGAACATCTAGCAGTGGTATAAGTTGTTATGGGCCTTACCACGAATATCTATCAGTGGTATGGGTTAATATGGGCCTTACTACGAACATCTAGCAGTGGTATGGGTTGATACGGTCCTTACTACGAACATCTAGCAGTGGTATGGGTTGATATGGGCTTTATTACGAACATCTAGCAGTGGTATGAGTTGTTATGGGCCTTACTACGAATATATATCAGTGGTATGATTTGATATATATATATATACCTTATTTTTGACAATAATTATTTTAAAAACGTTTGATTTACATCAGAGATTGTGGAGAAAAGGTTACTTTTTGTGTTTTTCTGTTACAAAAGGATGACTTGAAATCAACCTGTGTAGAATGTTGGAACAATGATTCAAAAAGATGATTAGAAGTTCAATGCAACCAACCTTTACCCCAATGTTACTGAGAGGTGTTGTTTTACCTTAGTAACAACAATTAATCTAACAACCGAGTACTGGGCAGAACTGCTTACGAAGTTGAGATTGGATAATTATTGTTTATAAAAAATTTATTTCATGTCACGATTGTAAGACACGTAAATTTAAATCTCAAAATATCTATTTGACTTACTTGAAAATGGTGTGAACTGAAGCTCAACATTGGATTGTTTGCACTCCAGCTGCTACTATTGCAAAGAAAGGGAAGAAATAAACTCAGTTTGGGGTTTTTACTGTTCTACGAAATATTAAAATTCAGCTTGCAATGTTCATTTCAGATCACTTTATAAATGTTCGGCGTAATGGTTGACGGAGCATTGCTGTTTTTCCACTACCATAAAGATTACAGAAGACCCCATTATTCGAAACCTTGTGTCATTGGTTCTACAACCGTTACATACCTCGTTATATGATTGTTCTTTTAAGAAGGTTTGTTTGTTATGAAATTCGCGCAAAGCTACACGAGGGCTATCTGCGTTAGCCGTCCCTAATTTAGCAGTAAAACTCTAGAGGGACGGCAATTAGTTATCACCATCCACCGCCAACACTTGGGCTACTCCTTTTACCAAAGAACAAATTTACCAAATTATAACGTCCCCACGGCTGAAAGGGCGAGCATGGTTGGTGGGACGGGGATTCGAACCCTCGACCCACAGATTGCGAGTCGAGCACCCTAACCATTTGGCCATTTTGTAGATGATTCCGTTTTGGAAGGATTTTACAAGCCCTGTCAAAGTAATCTACTTTCCTGTATGATGCAAGTGTACGTGTATAAAGTTACTTATATTCTTACAACCACTCTCGTATTCACAGAGAGACAGACACTAATTTACATATTACATTTCCGTAATCTTCAAATACCTATCTACAGTAGAGTCAATGATAGAAACATTATATATTTTAATACTTGATGCTTTGGTAAGCCAGCAGTTCTGTTTTTTTTTTGTCTCATTCACAAATCTTTTAAAATACATTCTTTAAAATACTGAAACTTATTGAGAAACGCCCCCCAGTGGCACAGCGGTATGTCTACGGACTTACAACGCCAGAAACCGGGTTTCGATACCCGTGGTGGGCAGAGCATAAATTCTAACAAACAAACTTATTGAGAAAACTACACATTTATTCACAAATACAGACTGTTGAGCTTGTGTAAAAGTTGAACTTCAAACCTGTTGAGTTAAAATGTGAAATTTTGGTGAAATTCATTTGGTTCAGTAATAGTAACATTGTCACTAATAGCAGTGGCGTAGCAAGGGTTCTCAGCACCCGGGGGCAAAGACACTTTTGGTGCCCCCACCTCTGAAATGTTTTGATTATTTGTTTTGTGATTCATTACTCACTTAATGACAATAACATAAAGAATTAATTACCGCCTTACACAGGCCTAAAATAAAGTCACAATATCACAACTGTAAACCTGGAACTAATGGAGTATAGCCTATTAGGTGTACTTACATAATTTGTAAACCATTTTGATGTTTATGTCATCCAGTATTGTTCAAAGTCACATAGCTGGAGTGATCTTTCAAGCATGCAGAATAAATTTCTGTTATATCCCTAGTTTTGAAACTTATGTTTTATATGAGAATCCAGTCACTTGTGGTGTACATGGATTATAAAATACTACTTAAGTTTACAAATAACAAATTTTATTAGTTTACAGTACTGTACATATACTTAACTAGATATTGTACAGGTAGCATTCTGGTATTCATGGTTACATTATATGAACCTTTTATGCTTTTGATTTTGCAAATGCATCAATTAAATTATCAAAATTTAAGGTATTAAATACGTCTTTTTTCAATACTTAATATTGCCAAGTTACTAAGTCATTATTGAGTCATTGAGGTTCTCAAGTATGTAAGAATTAATTTCAGCTTGCTGAAGGACCTTTCATAACTAGCAATAGAAACCCCAGTTGTTAACAAAATCTGCAATTCAGTTTTTAAATTTGGGAAATCATCTTCACCATATGAAATTATAAATGTTAGCAAATCAGTTGCAACCATTGGTTCAGGAAAATCG
>NW_013669166.1:107216-108867 GCF_000517525.1 Limulus polyphemus
CCAATTTGCTTGACTCCACCATCGAAGCTGCAAATTTTGCACGTCTTTTGAGCCCCACTTTCTTTTTTCGACATAATGGGCTAAAGAATAAATTAATAAATACTGACTACACTATTTAGTTGTAACATGCAAATTGTCAGATGAAAGGAAGCATTCTACTTTCCTAAGTTCCTAACCACAAATTATATTGAAATTATACAATTATAGTTGCAATTCAGGACTAGTTAGGCACATCTGGACATGGTTTCACTTTAACTGTCATTATTTAGATCAACCATACTCATGTTAATTAATGGAACACAACAGTAAGAAAATCAAAGCAGATGAGTGTATATGTTGGTAAATCGTGCTTATGAGCACCACATAAATTACTGGCAGTTTCTAAATCACATTTAAAAACTCGATAGGTTTAACTACACGAACACTACAGGAGACAAGTCTGAAATTGCTCGAATGAAAATTACACGCACTGTGGAGAAGGGTGTAATCATAGCATAATATAAGCCTAGAGGCTCAAAGGCTATATTTAATATTAAAGGTTTTGATAGAATGAGAAAACTTAAATATAGGCTAACTAATTAGTGGTGCTAGATTACAGTTCCTAGATGAAGTTCCTAGTACATCTAGATCTAACATTAATGTTAGACCTGTTATCTCCATCTTTTCAGTCTAAGTTTTATATCTAGATGTAATAATAATGAGAGAAATTTAGCTTTATACACCTAAACTTGACCTTAGATTTGGGTGCATAGATTGAAAGCACCTTGTATTGAATCTACCTAGATCTGGATACAACCCTGCCTCATCAATTTTAGATTTAGATTTCTTAAACCTAACTTTTAGAACAAATGTTACATCTAGATCTATTAACTTAGTCATTAGATCTGTCCCAGTGCAATGCCTACTTTAATAGTTAGTATAGGTCTAAGTGTGCCTATAAAATAGGCTACAATTTGTATGATGATGGGCCTAGGGTCTAGAAATGAATTTAGCATAGTACAATAAAGTCTAGTAAATTAGTTGGTGTAAAACATGATTTATAATCAGCCAATAAAATTCCAAACCACCACATTAGGCCTATAATGTTTACTAGATCTAGATCAATGCCTTGCTTTAGGCAAATTATTTCGGAACTGGTTTAACGTAGTTATTAGAATGGTCGATAGGTGGATCTAAAAATTCATGGCTCGCACTAAGTTACCGTAGGTGTGTTTACATCATGTCTTATTTGGTAATATGATACCGTAGGTGTGTTATAATCACGTCTTATATGGTAATGTGATACCGTCGGTGTGTTATAATCATGTCCGATCTGGTAATGTGATACCGTAGGTGTGTTATAATCATGTCCGATCTGGTAATGTGATGGTATAATTATGTGTTTGTTTGTTTATTAGATTATCTCTGTGAAGGAGGATATGAATCATGTCCGATCTGGTAATGTGATACCGTAGATGTGTTATAATCATGTCTTATCTGGTAACGTGATGGTATAATTGTGTGTTTGTTTATTAGATTATCTCTGTGAAGGAGGATATGAATCATGTCCGATCTGGTAATGTGATGGTATAATTATGTGTTTGTTTGTTTATTAGATTATCTCTGTGAAGGAGGATATGAATCATGTCCGATCTGGTAATGTGATGGTATA
>NW_013669166.1:109576-113878 GCF_000517525.1 Limulus polyphemus
GACAGACTGTTTGTCTGTGAGGACAGAAGTCTTTTCTAGTCCTGTATACAGGATAATTGACAGACTGTTTGTCTGTGAGGACAGAAGTCTTTTCTAGTCCTGTATACAGGATAATTGACAGACTGTTTGTCTGTGAGGACAGAAGTCTTTTCTAGTCCTGTATACAGGATAATTGACAGACTGTTTGTCTGTGAGGACAGAAGTGTATTCCAGTCCTGTACACAGTATGATTGACAAATTGTTTGTCTGTGAGGACAGAAGTCTTTTCTAGTCCTGTATTTGCTCTACTCATTGGACAAAAAACATTTGATTTTTGATTATCACCTGACTTATACATAGACACAGGTGTTTCCTGCTTCCATCCCGTGTATTTATATTTATAATTATGTTAACTTCCGATCAGAGCAAGTTCTAAACTTAAAGCGAAACTAAAAATCAACCTGTTAATCAGTGTAGCTAATTAAATATGCTTATCTTTAATATTTATAATGGTAAGAATGAATTGTTACATCAATTGAGTACCCTCACTGGTAACAAGCTCTTCAGCCATAATCTCAATATCTCACGAGGTTCGACCAGCTTAGGAGATTTAGTTTAATCCAAAACAATCCTTATAATAAAAATAGAATAATAAACAATAAATCAAATTAAAAATTAATGGCATTCGATATACTAAATAGTAGAACCAATTCTGTTAGAGAAAGTAAAAATAAATAAATAATATAATACACTTATCCAGAAACACTAACTGTCGGCTTGAACTACTGTCCTATAAAGATTACATCTTCTTCACATGATCGCAGTATTTACACAATAAACTACACAATAAGTATATATCTATATATTGATATTTAATGTAAAATTTCACTTATAGTATCTCTTTCACTGTTTCTGGATGGTTAACCCAATTTCTTCAATTACAGAATCATTGTACTTTGATTTTAGAAAAGGATACTAGGAATGGGTGTATATGTTTGTGTTTTTCAGTAATAGATAATACACCAAATGTTTGATAGTTGTAGATAATTTGGCGGTATCCTTTGGTACACTGAATATTTTATACCTATGGAAAGTTTGGAATAAGTTGTGAATACTGTTACGACAGCGGAAGTCACGTGACCCTGCTGGCGCTGGTAGCGCATACGTGAATGAGCTTCTCGAATTATCAGGGAACTCCTCGATCTTTCTCGAAGCCACTTTCTTACTATATAAGCCTGGCAGAAAAAAAGACTGCGGGATTCATTGAATGAAGAGAGTTCCGGGTAATTTACGATTCTGTTTCGAGCTAGTAGTGCTATCGAGATTGTTAATCGCTGTGATTTATAGCGTGTATTATAAAAGTAGTTAAGTTTAAAGTAACGAGAAACGTACTGACAGTGGAATTACTGTGCACTAAAAGTTCGTATCGAGAAATTATAAACTGGTTTAATGAAGAAGGGACTTGTATCGCTGAAGTTCCTCGGGAAAAGAAATTCTACCGGAAATTAACAAACAAGCAGATACGAAACAATACATTGTGTATTTTATAAATCCGTGAGTACTTAATACATACAGTGAGTATTGTATATACACAGGTAACTATACTTACTGTACTTGATGACTGTAAGAGTTACTGACCGTCAATACAACGAGTATATCATTTCTACAGAAAGTTTCGTGACGCCGAGTATTTTATAAGAACAGCGAGTTAGGCTTAAAAATTATATGATTTTCCCTGTAAGATTCAACCAGGAGTAATTGGTTATTGTTCTCACTACTTCGTGTACAATTTCCTTGTGTAACACCAGCATCCGAAAATTAATTACATCGTTTATAAGAGCTTGGATTTGTTTGACAAATCATTAACGTAATGATGGTTTCATTCGAGGTCATCACGGGCATAAGTTTTCAAATGATTGTATTATCACGAAGAACCTCCAGCACAACTAATCCGTTATTAGTACCAGTTCCAGTCAAGGATCAAGTGTGAGTTCTTTACTATGTTTATGAAAGATGGCGTCCATCAGCCATCATTTAATTATAAATCAGTGCAGATAAAATAAAACAAGAACTGCTTAATTCTTCTCGAGATAAGTAACAATTCGTGAACAGATTTTCATAGATAACCTCTAGTCTTACGGTGGCTTTAAGCTTAAAGAAATTTATATGTGTACCAATCAATTTGAAAACAACACCTGCCGTATTCCTTCTCTAGCTGAGGTATTAATCGTAGACATATTTACTTTTGTATCATGCAGTGTTAAAATAACACATTACCCTACTTTTCCTCTTTGTCATAGACATATTTAATTTTGTATCAAGCAGTGTTAACACTCTACTACTTTCAGCTAAATATAGGTTGTTTCGTTCTATTCCTAAACGTTTCGAACACAGAAAGAAGGACTGATATTATCTGTTTACAAAAAGTGTAAAGATAAACACAAACAACATAAGTTCTTCACCGTGTGTTTTCTAGATTAATGTGTTTAGATTTATTTAACAACACCCTATGGTAATTCTAACAGTATAAACTCCTGAGAATTGGTTTAGTAATCTATTTAAAGAAGTATTATTTTGAGTTGTTTTATTAGCAGGAGGAAACACTTTTCAACTAAATTGTTCAATCGATCTTCGACAGTAGCCTGGATCTCAGGAATGCTGCAAGTCAATAACAATTGTCTATTTAAACGACCAGTGACAGGCTTGAAGCTTTCCTGTTAGCATTTCGTAAGTATATAAAAAAGGTAACATTAAAACGTCTGATAGCGATCTGTATGTCGTAGAAATGATGGCAATTTTCCTTTGTTCATGAAGGAGATTTAAAATATTTTGATTAGTGCGTTTTCGTCGCCACCTTCAGGGAAAGATAGAAAATTCTGAATAACTTCCAGAGAATTAGCTTGTATATGGAAAAGGTGAATTATTTTGGTATCAAAAACACAATATAACCGTTGTGTCGTTCTTCCTTAGGAATAGCGAGTTGTGGCATTACGTTATCATCGTTTTCTTTAAATACTTAAAACATGTTATAAGAGTTGTGTGTCTTCTTTAATTATTCTAATTAGCAATAGTTTCAAGTTTTATACAACATTACACTTGTGTTGTTACAGTTTGACATTCACCTTATTAGACTACACTTCTGTCGTCACAAAGAAAAGGTTTGTTAATCATCCTGTATGGGGAACTCGAACAGACTTCTGTTGTCACAGGCAAACAGTTTGTCAGTCATCTTGTATACAGGACTAGAAATAGCTTCTGTCGTCACAGACAAACAATTTGTCAATCATACTGTATACAGGACTAGAAATAGCTTCTGTCGTCACAGACAAACAATTTGTCAATCATACTGTATACAGGACTTGAATACACTTCTTTTGTCACAGACAAACAGATTGTCACTCATCCTGTATAAGGGACTAGACTCGACTTCCATTGTTATAGACAAACAGTCTGTCAATTATCCTGCCTATTTTCTTTATTGCTTCACATGGATATGTTGTGGTTCGTTTAACGTTTCTTTATTGCTTCACATGGATATGTTGTGGTTCGTTTAACGTTTCTTTATTGCTTCACATGGATATGTTGTGGTTCGTTTAACGCTCTATGTTATACGTCATAATCACTTTCTTAATGTCTTATCTGGTAATGTGATAGTATAATTGTGTGTTTGTTTATTAGATTATCTCTGTGAAGGAGGATATAAATCATGTCTTATCTGGTAATGTGATAGTATAATTGTGTGTTTGTTTATTAGATTATCTCTGTGAAGGAGGAAAAGAATCACGAGTTATCTGGTCACGTATGGTATAACCTTCCCACAAATTATATCATAATTGTTTTGTGTTTCCACAGACAAGAATATTTCCTTGATTAGTGTCCTTTTCGTTCCATCCCTGACGTGACAGCTGTCGTACCAACTGCGTCTCATATCTCTTCATAGATTTAATGTATCTTTGATGTTAGAAGCTAATCAATAACTTCAGGTATTTAGGTCGCGTCTTTCCTATTCTTCCTCGGTTAGTGGAACAACACCAAAAAGTTGTTTGTTATATGATAGTATTTATCTTCTCATGTAGTGTTCAGAGACATGTTAAGAGTAAAAGGTTTACTTTGTTTTTAAATAATGAAAACGCTGGTTGTCCATTTTAACAAATAATAAAAACGCTGGTTGGTTTTTAACAAATAACGAAAACGCTGCTTGTTCTTTTAAACAAATAATGAAAACGCTGGTTGTTTTTTAAACAAATAATGAAAACGCTGGTTGTGATTCATATCCTCCTTCACAGAGATAATCTAATAAACAAACACACAATTATACATCAC
>NW_013669166.1:114301-115741 GCF_000517525.1 Limulus polyphemus
TCATACTGTATAAGGGATCATAATTGTGTTGCTGCAAACAAAATGATTGTCTCTCATTCTGAGGGACTACAATTATGTTTACGCAAAACGTTTGTCACTCATTCTAGACTTGTGTTGTCACAAAACATTTGTGTTTTTATTTATCCCCAAATTTGAAGTTCAGGGGAGACGGCTAGACAATAACAACAGCCACCAGTAGTTTTTCCACTATTACGGTCTGACTGAATAATGATGTTTGACTTCTACTCTATACGACTCCACACTCTGTCATTTTAAGCTAAACAATAATTGCCGTCCTTATTGGGAGTTTTACCACATGATATTCTGTTTATATGCTTGAAAAAGTAACGTTAGTTTTATAACTTGACTTCAAACGTTCATATATACGAGGGTATAAGTAGCTAACTGTAGATTCGATCTACAACAAACGATCACCTTAAGTGTAGGAGTTGTGTCGTTTTATGAACGCAGTGGAAAAACATATTTTGAGTATAAATACAAAATGAAATGAATGTTGAGAAGATCGTTTCAACTTCAAACTACGAACGATCAAAATATTTATCATGTAACGGTTTGTTTGGTTGGTTTTGAATTTCGTCCAAATCTACACGAGAGCTATCTGCGTTAGCCGTCCCTAATTTAGCGAAAGACTAAAGGGAAGGCAACCAGTCATCACCACCCACCGCCAACACTTGGGCTACATTTTTATCAATGAATAGTAGGATTGACCGTAACGTTATAACGCCCCCACGACTGAAAAGACGAGCATGTCTGGTGGCCCTGGGAATTCGAACACGCGACACACAGATTGCAAGTCGAGCGATCTGACCATCCGGCCATACCAGACCTAACAAGTAACACAAGTATGACATTTCAACACGTCAGACTACTCCGTTTGAGTATTGTAGAGATTCTTATTGTAACGTGTTACGATATTATCAAGCTGTGAAATAAGTATTGCGATGTTTTCAATCTTTGCATCTAGGACAGAGTAATCTGGAAATGTTTACTGTGTTTTCTTCACATGTAGGTCTACATAGTTTAAGATTATTTACTGTGTTTTCTTCACGTATAGGTCTACATAGTTTAAGATTATTTACTGTGTTTTCTTCACGTGTAGGTCTACATAGTTTAAGATTATTTACTGTGTTTTCTTCACGTATAGGTCTACATAGTTTAAGATTATTTACTGTGTTTTCTTCACGTGTAGGTCTACATAGTTTAAGATTATTTACTGTGTTTTCTTCACGTGTAGGTCTACATAGTTTAAGATTATTTACTGTGTTTTCTTCACGTGTAGGTCTACATAGTTTAAGATTATTTACTGTGTTTTCTTCACGTATAGGTCTACATAGTTTAAGATTATTTACTGTGTTTTCTTCTACGTGTAGGTCTACATAGTTTAAGATTATTTACTGTGTTTTCTTCACGTTAGGTCTA
>NW_013669166.1:115762-121896 GCF_000517525.1 Limulus polyphemus
GTTTAAGATTATTTACTGTGTTTCTTCACGATAGGTCTACATAGTTTAAGATTATTTACTGTGTTTTCTTCACGTGTAGGTCTACATAGTTTAAGATTATTTACTGTGTTTTCTTCACGTATAGGTCTACATAGTTTAAGATTATTTACTGTGTTTTCTTCACGTGTAGGTCTTCATAGTTTAAGATTATTTACTGTGTTTTCTTCACGTGTAGGTCTACATAGTTTAAGATTATTTACTGTGTTTTCTTCACGTATAGGTCTACATAGTTTAAGATTATTTACTGTGTTTTCTTCACGTATAGGTCTACATAGTTTAAGATTATTTACTGTGTTTTCTTCACGTATAGGTCTACATAGTTTAAGATTATTTACTGTGTTTTCTTCACGTATAGGTCTACATAGTCTTGGAATGTTTACTGTGTTGTTTTTCTGTCTACGTCAGCACAGTTTAAGAATATATATATTTTTTATGTTTTGGCCATCGTAGTTCGCTAGGATGTGCCACTGTTTTCAAGTCGTAGCCGTCCATGGTAGTAGTAATTTTACATCGTATTTTGTCAATGTTACAGGAACATAATGTGAAAACATGGCAATTTGTAAATGAGCTATCAGTCTTACGATCGATAATCCTTCTCGTTCCTTTTGTCGTGACACAAGCTAATTTTGCTGTTCGTATCGACTAACAGGAACTACATAATATTAGCAGTAGTAAATGGCCTACCCTGATTTAGCTTGACATTTGGTTCCTGTTGGTAAAGTTAAGCCATATTAAGTTGTTATATAATACACATGTTAAACATAACATTTGATAATGAACAGGTATGGTAGATTAAAAATTGAAGTATGTTATGAGTTTATATGTCTGTATATATACATGTGTAAACTAATTACTAGTATCGTTGTCATGACATCGTGTGTTTGTGTGAAACAGTATTTCACTTTTTATACTGTGATTTCGTTATTAAGTCACTTTATGTACTTCACGGAAGTTAATTACTTGGATATTAACACCCCCTCCTTAATAGCACAGCAGTAAGTCTGTAGACCTATAATGTTAAAACCCGATTTTGGATGCCCGTGATAAACAGAGCACAGACAGCCAATTGAGCATCTTTGCGCTTAAAAACAAACAAACAAACTTATATGTTATCCGAATGTTAAGAAATCTTTGTTTTAAAGATCAAGATGGACACCTCAGTTCAAAAGAGTTGATGAATACCCAAGAACTGATGCACTTCTGTTGTTTCTCCTCGGGGGTCAGCGGTAACTTTACGGACTTACACTGCTAAAATCCTGGGTTCAATTCTCCGTGGTGGACAGATTGCAGACAGTTCATTGTGTAGCTTTGCACTAAGAAACAATAACGGCCATGGTTTAATTTTATATTTTCCAACGTCAACAGACCTCGCACCACATGGATTCGTAGTTTATTTTGACAAGAAAATGTAGTAAAATCATACTCGCTGTACAGAACTTAGACTAACTAGGAGTTCCTTGAAATAATCTTACATTTATTACTCTTTACTAACTAGGAGTCCCTTGAAATAATCTTACATTTATTAATGATTACATTTATTTGTCTAGACACTAAATCTGTTGAATGTTCTATTCCACTATCCATGGAAACGAATAAATCTTTGGACCGATTCATGGTCACTTTTGGTCACTTTGCTTTCAGCATCATGGTCTCTAAGATTGTACGGTGACATACGTTTGATTCTACATCAAAAGTTGAAAAATCCAATTCTGGCTCTTGTTTTGGGCGTCAAATAGAAGTTAATCTCTTTTGCTGTTTCGTTATTTCAAGAATCTATCTCCGTCCATTTTTTTCACATACAAAACAATGATTACTAATCATTACAGCTTAACAAACAGTGACGTAGAAGACACTTTGTTCTCTTTCAAATGTGATACACCATAACCTTCCTCCTCTTAACCATGTGATACATCCTAATCTTCTTCCTCCTAACCATGTGATACATTATAACCTTCTTCCTCTTAACCATGTGATACACCAAAAACTTCTTCCTCTTTACCATGTGATATACCATAACCTTTTTCATCTTTACCATGTGATAAATATAACATTATTCCTCTTTACCATGTGATACACATAACCTTCTTGCTCTTAACCATGTAATACACCATAACGTCGCTCCTCTTTACCATGTGATACACCATAACGTCGCTCCTCTTTACCATGCAATATGGATTTTTCATAACTTTGTTTCTCCCTACCACGCAATATGGACTGGTCTTCTGCATTACATTCACTTACATGGGTTCGAGACAATGACGTTGTCCTAACATTCTTTCTAAACAATAATGGAGAGATTTTGTTTTCTATTTTTCGATTTTATTCACTTTGTCAAAGAGCACTGACTCCAAGACATGAGTAAGGTGTAACACCTCATATACCGTATCTTAATACGAGGCAAATGTGTCGTTTTTCTGTGACAGTGTTTTAGGTTCTTCGTTGGTACTGCATACAATCCTGGTCACGTTTTAAGTCTATTTGTTGCTTGTATGATGGACATTAACAAAACGTTTTTGATTGTTTCTCCAACAATGTATTTACTTTCATCGTAGACTGCATCTTTATCATTTCCTTTAGATCCAGTCCAGTGGAATGTTTTGTGCCTTACTTGACTAGTGTTTTCCTTAACAGCAAAAGGTCTACACGTCCGAATATTATTTATAGTATGATTATCTTTATACCTTATAAGGATTCTCGAGAATGATTGTAACATTCTAATTGTGGGTTAAAGCATGATATTATCATCAGTTTACGTGCAGGTCTTTCTTTGAATATTCATAGTTCCTTAACTTTGGTTTTTAAATTAAGATCGAGAACAATTCTTCGTCTGGACACTTATAGTTCACCAGTTTTGGTATTTAGATTATGATATATCGATATTAGTTTGTTAGTTTGGGGTTAGAAAAAGATGCACGTTGTCAATTTCTTGGGCTAATGTAGATGGATGTTGCTAGTTTGTTGTATTGGGGTATATGAATGTTGTAGTTTGTGATGTTGGGGTATATGAATGTTGTAGTTTGTGATGTTGGGGTATATAAATGTTGTAGTTTGTGATGTTGGGGTAGATGGATGTTGTTACTTTGTGATGTTAGGGTAGATGGATGTTGTTAGTTTGTGGTGTTGGGGTAGATAATGTTGTAGTTTGTGGTGTTGGGTTGGATGGATGTTGTTAGTTTGTGATTTGGGGGTAGATGGATGTTGTTAGTTTGTGATGTTAGGGTAGATGGATGTTGTTAGTTTGTGGTGTTGGGGTAGATAATGTTGTAGTTTGTGGTGTTGGGTTGGATGGATGTTGTTAGTTTGTGATGTTAGGGTAGATGGATGTTGTTAGTTTGTGGTGTTGGGATAGATCATGTTGTTAGTTTGTGGTGTTGGGGTAGATAATGTTGTTAGTTTGTAGTGTTGGGTTGGATGGATGTTGTTAGTTTATTGTGTAGGGGTAGATCAATGTTGTTCGTTTGTTGTGATGGGATGGATAATGTTGTTAATTTGTTGTGTTGGGTTAGATAATATTGTTAGTTTGTTGTGTTGTGATAAATAATGTTGTTAATTTGTTGTGTTGGGATAAATAATATTGTTAGTTTGTTGTTTTTGGATAGAAAATGTTGTTATTTTGTTGTGTTGGGGTATATAATGTTGTTAGTTTGATTTCTTGGGATAGATAATATTGTTAGTTTGTTGTGTTGCGATAGTTAATGTTGCTAGTTTGTTGTGTTGGGATAGATAATGTTGTTAGTTTGTTTTCTTGGAATAAATAATGTTGCTAGTTTGTTGTGTTGGGATAGAAAATGTTGTTAGTTTGTTGTGTTGGGATAGATAATGTTGTTAGTTTGTTTTGTTGAGATAGATAATATTTTTAGTTTGTTGTGCTGGGAAAAATAATGTTGTTAGTTTGTTGTGTTGGGATAGATAATGTTGTTAGTTTGTTGTGTTGGGATAGATAATGTTGTTAGTTTGTTGTGTTGGGATCGATAATATTGTTAGTTTGTTGTGTTGGGATAGATAATGTTGTTAGTTTGTTGTGTTGGGATCGATAATATTGTTAGTTTGTTTTGTTTGATAAATAATATTGTTAGTTTGTTGTGTTGCGATAGTTAATGTTGCTAGTTTGTTGTGTTGGGATAGATAATGTTGTTATTTTGTTGTGTTGGGATAGAAAATGTTGTTAGTTTGTTTTCTTGGGATATATAATGTTGTTAGTTTGTTGTGTTGGGATAGATAATATTGTTAGTTTGTTGCGTTGGGATAAATAATATTGTTAGTTTGTTGTTTTTGGATAAAAAATGTTGTTAGTTTGTTGTGTTGGGATATATAATGTTTTTAATTTGATTTCTTCCGAATGATAATATTGTTAGTTTGTTGTGTTGGAATATATAATGTTGTTAGTTTGATTTCTTGGGAAAGATAATATTGTTAGTTTGTTGTGTTGGGATAGGTAATGTTGTTTGTTTGTTGTGTTGGGATGGATAATGTTGTTAATTTGTTGTGTTGGGACAGATAATATTGTTAGTTTGTGGTGTTGGGATAGATAATGTTGTTTGTTTGTTATGTTGGGATGGATAATGTTGTTAGTTTGTTGTGTTGGGATAGATAATGTTGTTAATTTGTTGTGTTTGGGTAGATAATATTGTTTTTTTTTGTTGTGTTGGGATAAATAATGTTGTTAGTTTGTTGTGTTGGGATAGATAATGTTGTTAGCTTCTTATATTGGGATATATAATGTTGTTAGTTTGTTGTGTTGGGATAGATAATGTTGTTAGTTTGTTGTGTTGGGTTATATAATGTTATTAGTTTGATTTCTTGGGATAGATAATATTGTTAGTTTGTTGTGTTGCGATAGTTAATGTTGCTAGTTTGTTGTTTTTGGATAAAAAAGTTGTTAGTTTGTTGTGTTGGGATAGATAATGTTGTTAGTTTGTGATGTTAGGGTAGATGGATGTTGTTAGTTTGTGATGTTAGGGTAGATGGATGTTGTTAGTTTGTGGTGTTGGGATAGATCATGTTGTTAGTTTGTGGTGTTGGGGTAGATAATGCTGTAGTTTGTGGTGTTGGGTTGGATGGATGTTGTTAGTTTGTGATTTGGGGGTAAATGGATGTTGTTAGTTTGTTGTGTAGGGATAGATCAATGTTGTTCGTTTGTGGCGTTGGGGTAGATAATGTTGTTAGTTTGTAGTGTTGGGTTGGATGGATGTTGTTAGTATATTGTGTAGGGGTAGATCAATGTTGTTCGTTTGTTGTGATGGGATGGATAATGTTGTTAATTTGTTGTGTTGGGTTAGATAATATTGTTAGTTTGTTATGTTGGAATAGATAATGTTGTTAATTTGTTGTGTTGGGATAAATAATATTGTTAGTTTGTTGTTTTTGGATAGAAAATGTTGTTAGTTTGTTGTGTTGGGATAAATAATGTTGTTAGTTTGTTGTGTTGGAGTATATAATGTTGTTAGTTTGATTTCTTGGGATAGATAATATTGTTAGTTTGTTGTGTTACGATAGTTAATGTTGCTAGTTTGTTGTGTTGGGATCGATAATGTTATTTGTTTGATTTCTTGGGATAAATAATACTGTTAATTTGTTGTGTTGGGATAGATGATGTTGTTAGTTTGTTGTGTTGGGGATAGATAATATTGTTAGTTTGTTTTGTTTGATAAATAATATCGTTAGTTTGTTGTGTTGGGATATGTAATGCTCTTAGTTTGCTGTGTTGGAATATATAATGTCTTTAATTTGATTTATTCGGAATGATAATATTGTTAGTTTGTTGTGTTGGAATATATAATGTTGTTAGTTTGATTTCTTGGGAAAGATAATATTGTTAGTTTGTTGTGTTGGAATACATAATGTTGTTTGTTTGTTGTGTTGGGATGGATAATGTTGTTAATTTGTTGTGTTGGGACAGATAATATTGTTAGTTTGTGGTGTTGGGATAGATAATGTTGTTTGTTATGTTGGGATGGATAATGTTGTTAATTTGTTGTGTTCGGTTAGATAATATTGTTAGTTTGTTATGTTGGGATTGATAATGTTGTTAGTTTGTTGTGTTGGGATAGATAATGTTGTTAGTTTGTTGTGTTGGGATAGATAATGTTGTTAGT
>NW_013669167.1:0-2846 GCF_000517525.1 Limulus polyphemus
ATATTTTCCCCACCTCGGTAAATAGTGGTCTGGTGCATATTTTCCCCACCTCGGTAAATAGTGGTCTGGTGCATATTTTCCCCACCTCGGTAAATAGTGGTCTGGTGCATATTTTCCCCACCTCGGTAAATAGTGGTCTAGTGCATATTTTCCCCACCTCGGTAAATAGTGGTCTAGTGCATATTTTCCCCACCTCGGTAAAAAGTGGTACAATGGAAGAATACAATACCATATAAACGTTATCTACATGTTACAGTGTAGGAATATAGTAAGTGGTACAATGGAAGAATACAATACCATATAGAAGTTATCTACATGTTACAGTGTAGGAATATAGTAACTGGTGTACAATGGAAGAATACAATACCATATAAAAGTTATCTACATGTTACAGTGTAGGAATATAGTACCACGTAGAAATTGTTTACAAGACACAGAGCAAAAAAATAAAACGTACAGCATGAGATAAAAGTGTACAATTGACTCGTTGTTGGAGTAAAATATTAGGTGGAAAATAAATGCGAGATTAAAACCGTGAAGGATAACAAAAAAAAATCCTCCAACAATGTAGAAATAGAATCCTAAATAGATAATAGGTTTCTTGACATATTTTATACCTTTTTGTGTAATTCTTGCATGATACGATAAATCACGATGCTGAAGATAAATCTTAAATTTGTATCAGAAAGGCGGTGTAGTACCGTATACACTAAACACTCACTATATTCCTACACTGTGACATATAGATAACTTTTATATGATATTGTATTCTTCTATTGTATCAGTTACTATATTCCTACACTGTAACATGTAGATAACGTTTATATGGTATTGTATTCTTCCATTGTACCACTTGCTGTATCCGTACATACCAGTTACTATATTCCTACACTGTAACATGTAGATAACGTTTATATGGTATTGTATTCTTCCATTGCACCACTTACTATATTCCTACACTGTAACGTGTAGATAACTTTTATATGATATTGTATTCTTCCATTGTACCAGTTACTATATTCCTACACTGTAATATGTAGATAACGTTTATATGATATTGTATTCTTCCATTGTACCAGTTACTATATTCCTACACTGTAACATGTAGATAACGTTTATATGGTATTGTATTCTTCCATTGTACCAGTTACTATATTCCTACACTGTAACATCTAGATAACGTTTATATGGTATTGTATTCCTCCATTGTATCCGTACATTGTAGCATGTAGATAATTTTGTAGGTAACTATATTCCTGCATTACACTACGTAGAATATTTTTGTAAAGTATCCCCTAAAACCGTTTAGCCTGGTACTGGGTTTATGCATTTAGAATGCACTTTTTAATATCTGCATTATTTTATAGTTTACGAAATATTAGTTGGGTTAGGAGGAGTGACCATTCGATAATACACTCTGTATTGGATAAAAATGATTTGTTTTTTCACGTGAAATCACTTCCATGTTTATCCATATCACAGATACGGATATATAATTAACCAATGATGGTCCGGACTATCATTTTGTTTGGAGTAACTAAGTAAAAAAAAATGCTTTTCAACACTCTTGCTGAGCATCAAATTAATCGGTTTGTGTAACAACTTGTGTTTTTAAGAACCACTATAACACATATTTACGTCCAGTTATTATAGCTGCACGGTATGCAAACAAGGTCCGCCCGCTATAGGTGATGTTCCCTTGCGGCGAACTGAGGCACAAGGGCGTCCTTCGAAAGCTCAGCGGCCTTTGTCAGTGCGGCAAGCGGCTTTTTGGTCGACAGCAATGGTAAGTTATGGAGCCATTATTTCAACACCACCTGCCACGTGAACGAAAGTTTAACTTGTATAATATTTGAATCTAAGTAGTAAAAAAACGACTATTTGAAAACCTCAGTGGTAAATTTGGTCGGAGGATTACGTCGCCAGGGAAAAATGGCAATTATTAGGCTGTAACTAGAGGTAGAATTTTCTGTTTGATTGTTGGTGTCAATAATCTGACAAGGTCCGATTGTAGGGGGGGGGGGCGGTCTCAAGTTCGTAATTCATGGCAGCCTGATCGCTCATTACCCAGCAGGGCGCAGTACAGTTAATAGGCTCCGAAACGCTTCTGTGCAGCCGCTAGGCGGCGACCGTGATGCTATTGTTCCAAATAAATTAGTGAAACTAGCTAGATATATTAAATAGATTAAAATACTTGTAATGATACTACATGTTCAGATCTTCTAAACTGTTTATCTAACAACGACGTTAGGTGTCTAATCACATGCGGATATTATAGTTCTGGAAGCATTACTATTATTATTTTTCGTTTCGCTCTTTTGCGAAATGATTGAAAATAAATTGTTTTTCTTACGTCAGTAATTAATAAAATAGTCTGGAACGTCTTCTGAATGATGAACATGACAGATAAAGCAGTTCGAGGAGTTATTTATATTATTGAAAATTTTTACCTTTTAAAACAAAAATAGTTTTAAAATGAATATTAAAATATATATATCTTACTTTGCAGTTAATATTCAAGCGTTAGTTTATAATATCTTTATCTTATTCTGCAGTTAATATTCAAGCGTTAGTTTTTATAATATCTTTATCTTACTCTGCAGTTAATATTCAAGCGTTAGTTTTTATAATATCTTTATCTTATTCTGCAGTTAATATTCAAGCGTTAGTTTTTATAATATCTTTATCTTATTCTGCAGTTAATATTCAAGCGTTAGTTTTTAATAATATCTTTATCTTATTCTGCAGTTAATATTCAAGCGTTAGTTTTTATAATATCTTTATCTTATTCTGCAGTTAATATTCAAGCGTTAGTTTTTAATAATATCTTTATCTTATTCTGCAGT
>NW_013669167.1:3789-5552 GCF_000517525.1 Limulus polyphemus
ATTGGTTCATCAACACATCTTCCAGTGACTGTTACATCTAATAGTAATAGCATCATTGGTTCATCAACACATCTTCCAGTGACTGTTACATCTAATAGTAATAGCATCATTGGTTCATCAACGCATCTTACAGGGATTGTTACATCTAATAGTAATAGCATCATTGGTTCATCAACGCATCTTACAGGGATTGTTACATCTAATAGTAATAGCATCACTGGTTCATCAACGCATCTTCCAGTGATTGTTACATCTGAAGGTAAAAGCATCACTGGTTCATCAATGCATCTTCCACGGATTGTTACATCTAAAGGTAATATCATCACTGGTTCATCAACGCATCTCCCAGTGACTGTTACATCTAAATGTAATCGTATCACTGGTTCATCAACGCATCTTCCAGTGATTGTTAAATCTAAATGTAATCGTATCATTGGTCTATCAACGCATCTCCCAATGATTGTTACATCTAAATGTAATCATATTACTGGTTTATAAACGCATTACCAATGATTGTTACATCTAAATGTAATCATATCACTGGTTCATCAGTGCATCTCCCAGTGACTGTTACATCTAAATGTAATCGTATCATTGGTTCATGAACGCATCTCCCAATGATTCTTACATCTAAATGTAATCGTATCACTGGTTCATCAACGCATCTACCAATAATTCTTACATCTAAATGTAATCATATCACTGGTTTATAAACGCATTACCAATGATTGTTACCTCTAAATGTAATCATATCACTGGTTCATCAGTGCATATCTCGATGAGTTGCAACAATATTAGTATCAAGTACATTGGCATTTATATTTATTTTTTACTAAATATATTATCAAAATGTACACATTACAGATTTTCAAAAAAATCGATCTACAAGCATACAAAGCCAATTTTGTTAAGATACATAGTGAGAACTTTATCAGAAGTCATAATTTATTTATTAAGGCATACAACTGTTAAGGTATACACAACTGTTAAGTTATATAGCTGTTAAGGCATACAACTGTTTAGCTGCTTGGGGAAAAAATGTATATTTTATTGAAAGAGTAAATCAGTAATTGTGTTTCATAAAATGCCATTTTTTTCCGATTTCTTTGTCTTTAAAACCGTTTTGATTCACTTTATACGGTTACTTCTATGTCCGGTTTCTAATTTAGTTGGACAGTTATAAATACGCTCTTTTATGACATATATATATATGTGTGTGTTTACAATGATAAGTGAAACATTGGATTATGACTGTTAGTTAACACGTCTTCACTTGTTAGCATTTATAACCTTCGAATCAAAATTGTCACTGTCAGTAAAATGGAGTAAAACTTGTAGATCCAAACAATTACCAAATTTTCCAACCAATGAGCTGGCCCAAGCATTTTATAAAGTTAAAAGATGTAGGAATCAAGGAAAGTTAGTTAATAGGGTGTCACATGAGCAGAGTATTCATCAACCGTAACTTGCTTGCCGAGACAACTGATTCCAGAAGAACTCTTTTTTTTCCAAGGAGAATTGTTGGGAATTTGAAAGCCAGATTTTGGGTCACGGGGAATTATTTTAATCACAACTGAGAAAGTGGGTCATTAAGTGTTTTATTTTCAGACTAAAGTTTTTCCCTTAAATTCACTCATTATCTTAGTAGCTTAATTGCGCTCTGAAAGGTTTTGTTTTGTTTTGACTTCCGCGCAAAGCTCCAAGAGGGCTTTCTGCGCTAGCCGTCCCTAATTTAGCAGTGTAAGACTAGAGGGAAGGCAGCT
>NW_013669167.1:5835-19474 GCF_000517525.1 Limulus polyphemus
TGAAAGGGCGAGCATGTTTGATGGGACTGGGATTCGAACCCGCGACCCGCAGACTGCGGGTCGAGCTCCTTAACCACCTGGCCATGCCGGGCCCGCTCTGAAAGGAATGTTTACCACAGCAACTAGTGAAAGCAAAGTTGAAATGATAAAACAGCTATGCCTTTCAAATCCCTTTTTTTTAGAAATAGGGAAAATATACAATATTTGGTTAAAGTATTAATGCTTAAAGGCAATATTGTTACCTTTCTACGCAGTATTCAATATACTGGGAAATTTATTATTAAAACAGTGGCAAGTAACAATTATTTATAAAAAAAAATATATGTACAAGTACAACAAGGAAGGAAACGTTTTTGAAAAGAAAAAACGACTGTTGTCTAGGAAACACGAAACAGTTTAAAGAAAGGAAATAGATCTAAAAGCAAATAGTTCAAAGATAGCGTATTACAGAAGAATAAAGGATGATGAAAAGAGAGGAAGATGAATCACAAATACAGGAAGAAAAAGCAAGAGAGGGTGGAAAAAGCAGAACTGAGGGGGTGAATTTAAAGGAAAGAAAAATAAGACAATAAGGAACAAAAAGAAAAAAAGACAGGCGACAAAGAGCCAGAAAGTTACTAGAAAACAAACGACCAAAATGAGGTCACAGGAGAGGAGAACACATTAGAGAAATTTTTTAAAAAGAAGATTATTCATTTATTGAATTTCGCTGAAAGTTATTTTAGGGTTATCTGCCCTAGCTGTCCCTTATTTAGAAGTGATAGACTAAAGGAAAAACATCTAGTCAAAAACCCCCACTGCCAACTCTTGGGCTACTCTTTACTAACGAAAAGTGGGATTGACAGCCACATTATAGTTTCCCCACAACGGAAAGAGTGAACATGTTCGGTGACAGTATTTGAACTCGCGACTCACAGATTACGAGACAAGTGCCCTAACCACCAGGTCATGCTTAAAAAGAGTAAGTCAAAGAAGAATGAAATACACGAACGAGAGTAATTACAAAACATTGAAACTCAAAAAGTTCCAGAACAAATAGAAAGCAAAGTTGTAAGTTGCGAAAAAAAAATCAAAACATCGTGGGAAAGCAAGAAGAATACAATTTGTTTGTTGTTAAGTGCAAAGGTTCACAATGGGTTGTTTGTGCTACGCCCACAATGCATTTTGACATCCAGTTTTTAGCGTTATAAACATGCAAGCTTTGCCATTGAGCTACCAGGATGGGAGGGGGCAAAAGACAATATGTCACAATACGGTAAGTCACTGGAAAATTCGTTTTTGTAAATCAAAGAAACAAAAGTAACTCACGAATTCAGAATACAAAATTAAAACACAAGAAAATAAAATTAGTGAGAATAAGTCACGATAGAGAAAAATAACATGACAGTAAGTGCTGAGAATGGAAGAACTAAAGAAAATAAGTCACAGCAGAAGAAAATACAAGGTAGTCACAGGAAGAAATATATATATATATCTAAAGAAGTCACTGTAGAAGAAACAGCAAATATATAATAATGTTTCTCAAACGAATTACCTAAAAATAAGTTATTGAAAAAAAAAGAAAAAGAAAAGAGGGGAATAAACTATCAGGTTACTAGATATGTGCAAGGGAGTAAGTCGAAGAAAAATAATAAAGTAAGATGAAAAAAAAATCATTAGTCACAAGACAGCAATTCGCGGAATTGAAAAAATCAACAACACAGTAAATCACAAGGGACGGAGGAAACACGAGACAATAAATCAAGAGAGAAAAAATTGGAGACAATAAGACATGAAGTAGAAAGACAAGGCAATGAAAAACACTAAAACAGTTGGTTACGGGGTTGAAAATGTAAAGAAGCTTGGTCATAAAATAAAATGGCAAAACACTATTTTATAAAACAATAGATCAGGAGACAACACGTCACTGACGGGTTGATGGGCAAAGACAATAAGTCACAGATGGAAAAAAGGAAGAGTGTGGGCCACTGATGGGAAAAAACAAAAGGTTGTAAGTCATGAATGGGAAAAAACAAAAGGTTGTAAGTCATGAATGGGAAAAAACACAAGGTTGTAAGTTATGGATGGGAAAAAACACAGGGCAGCAAATCACCAACAGGAAAAGATACGGAGCAGTACGTCAATGATGAAAAACAACACAAGGCAGTAAGTCAATGATGAAAAATTCACAAGGTTGTAAGTCAATGATGAAAAATTCACAAAGTAGTAAGTCAATGATGAAAAATTCACAAAGTAGTAAGTCAATGATGGGAAAATACACAAGATTGTAAGCCAATGGTGGGAAATGCACAAGGCAGTAAGTCAATGATTGGAAAATACACAAGGTTGTAAGTCAATGGTGGGAAATGCACAAGGCAGTAAGTCAATGATGGGAAAATACACAAGGTTGTAAGTCAATGGTGGGAAATGCACAAGGATGTAAGTCAATGATGGGAAAATACACAAGGTTGTAAGTCAATGGTGGGAAATGCACAAGGATATAAGTCAATGATGGGAAAATACACAAGGTTGTAAGTCAATGGTGGGAAATACACACGGATGTAAGTCAATGATGGGAAAATACACAAGGTTGTAAGTCAATGATGGGAAAATACACAAGGTTGTAAGTTAATGATGGGAAAATACACAAGGTTGTAATTCATAGATGGAGCACACACACAGGGCAGAAAATCACCAACAGGAAAAGATAATGAGCAGTAAGTCATTGATGATAAAATACAAAAAGTATTAAATCACGTATTTTAAAAGATACAAGGCACTAAGTCACTGGTGGAAAAACATAAACGATAGTAAGTCACTCACAGAAAGAGACTCAAGAGAATAAGCCACTGATAAAAAACAACACCAAGCAGTAATAAGTTACTTATAGAAAAAAGACAGAAGGTAGTTAGTCACTGATGGGAAAAGACCGAAAGAAGTAAGTCATTGATAGGAATAGACTCAAAGCTGTTAGTCAGTGATGGAAAAATACATGGCATTAAGTTAGTAATGGAAAAAATATAAGGCAGTATCGTACTGGTGCAAAAAAACACTAAAAGGAGTAAGTCACTGGTGAACATAGGAACTAAGCAGTAAGTTATTAATGGAAAAAGACACAATGCTGTAAGCCACTGGTGGACATAAGTACTAAGCAGTAAGTTATTAATGGAAAAAGACACAATGCTGCAAGCCACTGGTGGACATAAGTACTAAGCAGTAAGTTATCAATGGAAAAAGACACAATGCTGCAAGCCACTGGTGGACATAAGTACTAAGCGAAAGTTATTAATGGAAAAAGACACGATGTTGTGATGGGAAAATAAACAAGGTTGTAAGTTTCCGGTAGAAAAAAGCAAGGAAGTTATTCAGAGATAGAAAAAAAAGACATAAGGTGGTAAGTCACCGATGGAAAAAGACACAAGGAAGTAACTCAGTGATGGAAATGACTCAAGGCAGTAATCAATGATGGGAAAATACACAAAGCTGTAAGTGTCTGGTGGAAAAATGAAGCAAAGAAGTTACACACAGACGGAAAAACAATGAAATAAGACAGTAAGTTACTGATGAATAACACAAAAGTAGTATTTCTCCGAAAGGAGAAGACTCAAAGTATTAAGTCAGTGATAGAAAAAAAAAAGATACCGTTTATCAGTAAGTCGGAGATGAGAAATGATAAGAAACAGTTGATGTCAAGAAACTAAACAGGAAGAAACATACAATATTTTAAATCTAAGACCGACCGATTATCACGAGCGTGAAGAAAGATAAGAATATGTCATCATCTGAACAGAAAGATAGGGGAGTAATTACTAATAAGAACTTCTGAGTGAAACTAAATAAGGGTGCACAGTAATATGTCAATCACAATATAATTGCAACATCTCGTGCAAACGAATCATTTCGCTAATAGCAGATCTCTTCATGCCGGCTGGAATAATAAGGCTTGAAAATATAATCTTTGCATTGTGATTCAACTTGTTTCTGTACTTTTTTGACGATCCCTATTTCCCCCCTTCTTAAATTAAAAATTGTTACTAATCTTGTAATAGTATATCAACACACCATAACAGCTAGTGCTAGAGGCGAAGACAGGAATTTAAAACGGAGTGGGACTCGGTAGGAGGAAGACAATGAAGAAAGTCTGAGTAGAGGAAAAGAAGACTAAATGATGGGGAGGGGGATGTAAGACTCTCTTTCACAATGGAGCAAATAAGAGTAGAGAGGAAAATACATTTTCATGTGTTCAGGTTCATTCCTCTGCTCTTTAATACACAGATGGTGAGGCCTGGCCTGGTGGTTAGGGCATTCGATTCGAAATCAGTGGGTCGCGGGTTCGAATCTTCGTCCCACCAAACATCCTCGTCCTTTCAGCCGTGGAAAAGTTATAACGTGAAGATTAATCCCTCTATTCGTGGTATAAGGTAGCCCAAGTATTAGCGGTGGATGGTGCTGTCTTCCCTCTAATATATCACTTCTAAATTTCTCTAGGCTTACGACACCAAAGAAAAAGCAACAACAACAAAAAAACAAGTTGCGATACTTGTGGTGGGCAGAACACATGTTAATCCTTTGTGTAGCTTTGCACTTAACAACACCAAACCACTTCTAAATTAAGGACGGCTAGCTCAGATGTCTATCGTGTAGCTTTGCGCGAATCTTAACAAGTATACAAACTACATTTATGGTGTATGATAACGCTAAACGTGAATGAACATTTAAACAATGACAACTACTCGTGTATTTGAGTTTTATTATAAACAAATACCATGCGTTAAAGATACGTGTATGAAAAGCGATTTGGTTTTTAATCCATTTTTCAGGAAATATCAGTTGCTTTTCCAAGTTTCGTCTGCAAAAACATGTTTACTAATGTTCACGTTTTTCATCGTGTTTCGAAACGTATTTGGAGCGAATTTATTATTTTGTAGTTGAAATTGTGCTTGCTTAAAGCGTAATGATAACACAGCGTCAGAAAGACTTATCTCGTAGTGATATCAATCTTTAGCTAGTCATGACCGATAGAGCACTAAAATCAATAAAGGAACACAACGAGCTCATTAATTACTTTTCTATTAAGGTAACTGTGCTTGAAAAAGGCCTAAATCATTCAATTGGGTAAAAGTATTTATATCCGAGCCACGAATCTAGAGCGCATTAACTCCACTTTCGAGAAGTGAAATGACTGTAAGGTAACTACGCAACTACAAAAGCTACCGGAGCAGAAAGGCATGGGGCGTTCACCGCACAATTAAAGTCTACTGTTTCCCCCGTTTCTGTGTTGTCATCCCGTTTAAGAAGGATAAATTAAAAAAACAAAGCTCTACCTGGAGGGCTCACTGTCGACAACTGGTAAATGAAAGATGCATGCGTGATGACACACATTGTTGTGTGAAATATCCGAAACAGACTTTCTTGTTTCTGCTGCATGGGGAAGGGGGGGGGGAGTAGTAGTTTCAGTTTGTACAGATTATGGATGTTAACAGATAATGTATTTGCGCATGTGGACATTTGTAGACAAGGTAAATACTTTTCAATAACTACACACAAAAGCAACTTCAATTTTTACACTACTATGTAAGTTTCACCAATTTTTACACTACTATGTAAGTTTCACCAATTTTTACACTACTATGTAAGTTTCACCAATTTTTACACTACTATGTAAGTTTCATCAATTTTTACACAGTATTCAAGTTTCACCAATTTTTACACTTCTTTGTAAGTTTCACCAATGTTTACACTACCATATAAGTTTCACCAATTTTGACACTACTATGTAAGTTTCACCAATTTTTACACTACTATGTAAGTTTCACCAATTTTTACACAGTATTCAAGTTTCACCAATTTTTTACACTTCTATGTAAGTTTCACCAATTTTTACACTACTATGTAAGTTTCACCAATTTTTACACTTTTATGTAACCATAAAAAAATCTATTCATGTTTTGATCTAGTGCCGCATATCTCAAGTTGTACACACATATATATGTACCGTTCACAAGCAAGTGCATTCGTGGCTTTGTGACACTTTTGTTATTAAATTCTTTAAAGTTGTGCAATATTGTTTGTTTCTGTCGCATATCTGCACAAAGCGATACAAGGCTACTTGCGTTAACCGCTCCTCAATTGGAATTAATACACTAATGGGAAGGAAGCTAGCCAATAACACCATCGCTGACTATGGGGCTCCGAAGTTCGAAGCGCGATATTTGTGACAACGAAACGCGAACCGTAGATTCTTAGGTTCATATTCCGGCACGATAACCACTAGATCACGCCTGGTACAGACACACATACAAACAAAATGCGTTATCTAGAGGTTAGCGTGCCGGAATATGAACCTAAGAATCCACGGTTCGCGTTTGTTTATCTGCAGTATAAAGGTTGTTTTTCTAGACTTTTATCAAAATAAAATGTGTAAATCCCTCCAGTATGCGCTACAAAGTTTGGAAGACAGCAATCAGTGGAGTATATTTAATTTGAAATCATCATTATAATGTTTATTGTTAATTTCTTACCGTGCCTGGTGGGATAATAGATGTTTGAAATTGATGCCAGTAATTTTTTTTTCAATATTTCAAATGTACAAAGTTACACTAAAAAAGCATATTAGGAACCTAGTTTAACGGTTTGAGAAAAATAAATCACCTGGATTAGGAAGACACCTTAATATACCACACATTTTTAAGGCAATCGACCGTAACAGAAGAGAAGGTGAATGTTCATTTCTGTGAAACCATTCGAAATCTCCTCAAAGCAAGGCTTAGAAGGTGATTCATAAAATTCTCAGTTGCATTTGATTGTAACAGTCCTAGATACTTGGTGAAGCATAGGAAATAGCGCGACCTAGTGGAATTCTGCAGAAGTTGCATTTTTAGGTCTTAGGAAAACTCCCACTTTTTCGAGCTCGAACGAGAACGGACGTACGTTAGTGAGAAATGTAAAAAGTAAGTTTCCAACGAGTAAGAAAATAGACTGACATAGTTCTAGTTTTATGTAGAGTGTTATTCTAATACAGTTAGAGAAATTAAATACAAAGTACGTCATACGGACTTTCTTTCAGTAAAAAAAAAAGGAATAGGTAACGAAACGTCTGTCGTAAGAAAAGACAATACACTTTTATCAAACATTTAGGTACCAAATAGGTACAATAGATGACTTACTACACTTTTTAAATGTTTGATAAAAGTGTAGTAATTCATCTATTGTACCTATTTGGAACCTAAATGTTTGATACAAGTGTAGTAATTTATCTATTGTACCTATTGGGAACCTAAATGTTTGATGGCACCCAATAGGTACAATAGATGAATTATTACACTTTTATTAAACATTTAGGTATCCCAATAGGTACAATAGATAAATTACTACACTTTTATCAAACATTTAGGTACCAAATAGGTACAATAGATGAATTACTACACTTTTATCAAACATTTAGGTACCCAATAGGTACAATAGATGAATTACTACACTTTTATCAAACATTTAGGTATCCAAATAGGTACAATAGATGAATTATTACACTTTTATTAAACATTTAGGTTCCCAATAGGTACAATAGATAAATTACTACACTTTTATCAAACATTTAGGTACCAAATAGGTACAATAGATGAATTACTACACTTTTTATTTAACATTGAGTTCGGATGTTTCGTCGAATGTTATTTCTGATAAAGAACTTTTGGCTAGACCAGTTAATGAAAAAATAAAACAAACAACAGTATAGAAGGTATTAGAAAAACCAAGTAGTGAGAGGAGGGGAATCGCTCTACAATTATATTTATCTCTGACCGCATTCTTCTAACCCATATCGACAATTCTGGGCTGACTCATAGGCCTAACTTTTATATACATGTAAATATTAAGAAAGCGTGGAAAGATTAAATTGCTTGACTGTTATTTCTTAACACGATGATCAACACTGTATTAACAATGTATGTAACACTGTATTTCATGTGTTATCCACCCTTTTCTTTTTTTACTTCTGGCCGAATCGAAGAGATTTCAAATGAAACAAATATTTATAATTTACATTACATAAGTTATATATGTATACATATATGTATGTGTATTTATATTTATATGAAATTGACTTTGCAGTTTTGTTTCCAATTCGTTTCTGTTTTTCATGCTGAATTCCTGCTGTGGCCACAGTGCAAATATTTTGTTGTGCACTACAAAGTTATGCAATGGGCTATCTGTTCTGTGCCCACCACGGGAATCAAAGCCCGGATTTTAAAGGAGTAAACAAGTAGACGCTTGAAAACAATTGTGTTTAATGGATAGAACTTACATAGTTCATCATTAAACAATTTTCTTTAATTCGATTGTACTTTGTAAGATTTATTGATTTTAATACGTACTACCGCTCACCCCTCAATAACTGGATAATGAAGTTTGACTCAACTTTTCAGCTGTATACTGACATGACGTTTCAGGTCATTAGTGGAAATAAAATACCGAAACGTGTGAAATTTAAATTTACTAAATCACCCTTATTTGTGTAGATATTTCTGATTAACAAATCACACAAAACACCACTCCTGTTTGTGTGGACATTTCTAATTAATTAAATCACCCATATTTATGTAGACATTTCTAATTAATCAACTTATACAACAAATCACCCCTGTTTGTGTGGATATTTCTAATTAACCAATTTGCACAACAAATCACCCATGTTTGTGTGGACATTTCTAATTAATTAAATCACTCAACAAATCATGGACATTTCTAATTAATTAAATCGCTCAACAAAACATCACTCCTGTTTGTGTGGACATTTCTAATTAATTAAATCACCCATATTTATGTAGACATTTCTAATTAATTAAATCACTCAACAAATCATCCCAGTTTGTGTGGACATTTCTAATTAATGAAATCATTCAACAAATCACCCCTATTTATGTAGACATTTCTAATTAATCAAATTATACAACAAATCACTCCTATTTGTGTGGACATTTCTATTCAACCAAATCACCCATATTTATGTAGACATTTCTAATTAACCAAATCATACACCAAATCACCCCAGTTTGTGTGGATATTTCTAATTATTAAACCACTCAACAAATCACCCCTGTTTGTGTGGACATTTCTAATCAGTCAAATTATACCCACATCAAATCACCCATGTTTTATGCCGAACATTTCGTTTCAATACTGATATTTTATAAGCTCTTTTTTAATATAAACGTTAAAAAAATACAAAATCTGAATAAATCATCGAAACCATCAAATTGACTGAATCCAAGCCTCTATAATCTACTGATAACGAGTGCCCCCAACTTTTAAAATCTGCTTATAACGACTAACTAAAACTTCTAAAATGTGCCTATAACGACTGACTCCAAACTTCTAAAATACAAACTTACTGTGAATTCGTCATGCTTCCTTTAGTGTACAAACAAAACAAGTGGCAAATTACGTACAAAAATCATCTTCAGCAAAAAACAATCATTTATCATTGTAAAGTCGAAAAATGCTCTAGCTTCGTGAGGGTTTTTGATGGTGCAGTGTCCTTAAGAAAATATGCCTATTACATGTTCAACTTAGAACATGTCTTAGAAGACAAAACATTCTTATACAAAAAGCAACAAAATTTTTCTACAATAGAAATCTTCTGAACGATTTTGAAATATATCATTGATGGAGATATAGTTGTATAACCAAGAATGAAAATGTAGATAAATAACCAAGGATGGAGGTGTAACTGGATAACCAGAGATGGAGGTATAGCTAGGCAACCAAGAAAGCAAGTATAACTGGATAACCCAAGGTTGGAGATATAAATGTATAACCAAGGAGGTAGGTATCGATGGTTAAGCAAACAGAACTCTCTAGAGGAGGCTAATCATACCTAAAGACACTGTGTGTGGCTAACAATTGTAAATTGTTGAATAGCGTTGAACAAATCGAAAATAAACAAAAAGAGTATCAGATGTGCATGGTTGAGGAATTCCATTTAAAACTTTCAGATGTTATACGATTATTGAACATTTGGTGTATCTTTTTATCAAAACTGCTAAAAATGGTGGTTGGTGAATTCCAATTAAAACTTTCAGATGTTATACGATTATTGAACATTTGGTGTATCTTTTTATTAAAACTGCTAAAAATGGTGGTTGGTGAATTCCAATTAAAACTTTCAGATGTTATACGACCATTGAACATTTGGTGTATCTTTTTATCAAAACTGCTAAAATTGGTGGTTGGTGAATTCCAATTAAAACTTTCAGATGTTATACGATTATTGAACATTTGGTGTATCTTTTTATTAAAACTGCTAAAAATGGTAGTTGGTGAATTCCAATTAAAACTTTCAGATGTTAGACGACAATTGGACATTTGGTGTGTCTTTTTATCAAAACTGCTAAAATTGGTGGTTGATGAATTCCAATTAAAACTTTCAGATGTTATACGACAATTGGACATTTGGTGTGTCTTTTTATCAAAACTGCTAAAATTGGTGGTTGATGAATTCCAATTAAAACTTTCAGATGTTATACGACAATTGGACATTTGGTGTACCTTTTTATTAAAACTGCTAAAAATGGTTCTTGGCTTTTGTGTAAGAGAATCGCTTGGGAGATTTTAAGAACGTGAACGTTTTTTTATCATTGAATGGTAAGTTTGGTGAAACATTGTTGAAACAACAATTTCCAAAACGGTTCACAACAACGTGATGACAAGAAAGCCAAATACCACGTGCACAAGATAAAAAAGTTCCAGGTGAAACTACCTTATGACAGCGTGTTGTCACGCACCAGCAAACCGTGGACGCCCACCTCCTATTCTGACTTGAAACAAAGCCTCATTACAAGCACGTAAAAATCGGCCAATTCTCCCAGCCATGGTTGGCTTGCCTTCCGTCACGAAGTCTGATGAACAGCCTGCTACCAACTGTGTACAAAAACCTTTCTGATTGATGCATGAACCGTCCTAATAGCAAAGTCGTCATTTTAGCGCCCTCTGGGAAACTCAGTTATGTTTATTTCGTATACGACTAGCCCAGATGTTACACAATGCAGCATTTGGGTGGTTCAAGCACTTTTTCACGGTAATCAAAGGTCCATCAACGTAGTTAAAAAGTAATGACGAAAATGACACCTTCACGATACATTCCCTGTCGATAAAAATACACCCTTGATATTTATCAAAGCCGAGAACATAAATAAATAAATAAATCGAAACATCTAAAGCAAAACATAACTGAAATAAATTATTAAAGTTATTTCAGACGACACGAAGGAACACGGATTAAGGGAAGGGGAAGAAAATAGCACAATTAGATAAAAAAAAGGGGGAGTAGTGATGGGAGGAAGGAAGGTTACGGAGCGTTAATCGCACTTTTTAAAACAATATATATATCCAGAGTGGCCCAAATGCAGCTAGTCATCACTACCTACCGCCAACTATTGGGCTACTCTTTTACCAAAGAATAGTGAGATTGACCGTCACATTATAATGCCCCCATGGCTAAAAGGGCGAGCATATTTGGTGGAACGGAGATTCGAACATGCGACCCTCAGGTTACGAGTCAAGCGCCCTAACCACTTGGATATGCCGGGCAGCCAAAATTAGGTATACAGTTGCATATCTTGAATCTCTTGAATTGTTTTGAGTGGCAGAGTTTATTGAGTTGCGATTGTCTTGATGACAATTTCCCTCAGAGATGGACAAATCGCAGAGGCGCAGTAGAGATGCCTACATGGTCACCGGACTGTACCCTTATGGATTTTTTCTTCAAGGACAAAGTGTAGTGTAAGAAATGGCGGAATGATGACGAAATGAAATGGTACATTACATACGCATTTACCGAACTTGATGGACAGACAGACTTGAGGCAGAAGTGTGGCAGGCAGACTCCAGGATTGTGTGTGAACAGCGACGGGTTTCAATATGAACACCTGCGGGGTTAATTTCCATGTCATGTGTAAAGTGCCGTTAAATAAGTCATCAATTATCAACTGTATAATTTAATTACTTTATATATATTATCAGTTATCAACTGTATATCTACTTTCGTGCCACCCTGTATATATATATATATATATAGACATATATTAAGTGAGTAGTGTTTCGCAGCATGTGCAAGAAGAGGCGCCACAGTCACCATGTTTAGTACTATACATTTAGTACAATGTCACTATGGATTTAATTTATGGCTGGAGAGTTTAAAACCATTTCCATAGAGAAATATTCCTACAGCGACATCGGTATAGAGCCAAATAATGATATATTTTAAAGAAAGTAATCTTTAATGTAAAACTCGCATAGAAGAGGGTTTGACAGTAGTGGGCTCCGAAATTAGAATCTGGAGCAAATTTCTCATCCGAAAAGTGAAGGTTATAATTGTGAGAGAGAATCCTCTCTCTCTCTCTCCGACCCAAAAAGTCATTGCTTTGAAACTGAACGTATCTTTTGTTACAGCTAAGAAGATATTAGGCAAAGATTTAAGGTTGATAAAGGCTCACAAGCCAAAAGTCTGCAGCTATACCTCAAATTAACACAGCCCCCCCCCCCAGTGGCACAGCGGTATGTCTGCGGACTTACAACACTAGAATCCGGGTTCCGATACCCGTAGTAGGCAGAGCACAGATAGCCCATTGTGTAGCTTTGTGCTTAATTACAAACAAACGAACAAATCAACACTTTGATGGGTTGTACAAAATTTATCATCAAGACCAGCAAGTGGTACAGAGTATAAAATTACCCTCGTTGCCGGTTGTTTTTTTTTCTCTTATTTTGTCAAATTAGTAGGTCTTAATCTGTAAAATATATTTGTAGATATGCACATTTTTAAAATTGAAAGATATTTTTTTATTAGTCAATGTTTCAATTTTGGTCGTAGAAACATAGAATTTATTTGAAATAATATTTTTTGGGATTGGCACTGCAATAGGACAGTTACGTTTGTACTGAACTCTCCAGCTTATACCACCTGGTTTATATTAATTCATATATGTGTTTGTTTATTTCGACTAAGTACTTTTGTTTGACTATCTGGTGTGTCCACTGAGATTTTAGCGTTGTAAGTCCTTAGACATACTGCTGTCCCACTGAAGGACCAGTGACGGAAGAAGGGATTAATACCGTAACAGTTGCAAATAATTTAAGTATTTTCTTAAGTTGAATATTTAGGGACTTATGATGACAAATATGAATTTTTGAAATTGGCTGATATAACATCAAAACGTGATTTATAGACAACTACTAATATTAAAAAATTGGATCACGAAAAAAGAAAATTTTACATTTTTGTAATTGATGATATCTCTCTATATCCCGGTAGGCCAGCGGTAGGTTTTAGGGACTTACAACGCTAAACTCTGTGGGGTTCGATTCCCCGCTGTGGATAAAGCAGATACCCTAATGGGGCTTTCTTCTCCTCTCCCTCCAAAGAAAAAATTGTTGTTATTATAAGAAATTAAAAGAAAACCTGGATCAATTGCAATTTCTTTAACAGCCATATTAACTTATTTAAATATTAATGTGCTAATTAAGACTATCTTAAGGATGAAGGTTTAGCAAAGTTATCCATAATTATGATAATTAAAACTATCTTAAGGATGAAGGTTTAGCAAAGTTATCCATAATTATGATAATTAAGACTATCTTAAGGATGAAGGCTTAGCAAAGTTAT